>NW_027167774.1:0-140611 GCF_040954835.1 Lepisosteus oculatus | reverse complement strand
AGGCTCAGAAGAAGCCCACACACTCTGCTCTTAACCCCAGTGTTGCAGAAAGTGTCAAAACGTGTTTTTCAGCAGAAATAAACATGTTTCTGGAAGTTTGGTCATCCCCATGTAAGTTATGGGCAGTTACAGTACACTTTTCAAAACGTGTTTTTCAGCCCGAAATAAACGCGTTTTTTCAGACAACTGAATCCGTATGTAACTGCAAGGCTCAGAAGAGCCCACACACTCTGCTCTTAACCGCAGTGTGCAGAAAGTGTCAAAACGTGTTTTTCAGCAAAAATAAACATGTTTCTGCAAGTTTGGTCAACCCCATGTAAGTTATGGGGCAGTAACAGCACATTTTTCAAAACGTGTTTTTCAGCCCGAAATAAACGCGTTTTTTTCAGACAACTGAATCCCTATGTAACTGCAAGGCTCAGAAGAGCCCACCACACTCTGCTCTTAACCCCAGTGTGCAGAAAGTGTCAAAACGTGTTTTTCAGCAGAAATAAACATGTTTCTGCAAGTTTGGTCATCCCCATGTAAGTTATGGGGCAGTTACAGTAAACTTTTCAAAACCTGTTTTCAGCCCGAAATAAACGCGTTTTTTCAGACAACTGAATCCGTATGTAACTGCAAGGCTCAGAAGAGCCCACACACTCTGCTCTTAACCCCAGTGTGCAGAAAGTGTCAAAACGTGTTTTTCAGCAGAAATAAACATGTTTCTGCAAGTTTGGTCAACCCCCATGTAAGTTATGGGGCAGTTTACAGTACACTTTTCAAAACGTGTTTTTCAGCCCGAAATAAACGCGTTTTTTCAGACAACTGAATCCCTATGTAACTGCAAAGCTTAGAAGAGCCCACACACTCTGCTCTTAACCCCAGTGTGCAGAAAGTGTCAAAACGTGTTTTTCAGCAGAAATAAACATGTTTCTGCAAGTTTGATCATCCCCAAGTAAGTTATGGGGCAGTTACAGCACTTTTTTCAAAACGTGTTTTTCAGCCCGAAATAAACGCGTTTTTTCAGACAACTGAATCCCTATGTAACTGCAAGGCTCAGAAGAGCCCACACACTCTGCTCTTAACCCCAGTGTGCAGAAAGTGTCAAAACGTGTTTTTCAGCAGAAATAAACATGTTTCTGCAAGTTTGGTCAACCCTATGTAAGTTATGGGGCAGTTACAGTACACTTTTCAAAACTTGTTTTTCAGCCCGAAATAAACGCGTTTTTCAGACAACTGAATCCGTATGTAACTGCAAGGCTCAGAAGAGCCCACACACTCTGCTCTTAACCCCACTGTGCAGAACGTGTCAAAACGTGTTTTTCAGCAGAAATAAACATGTTTCTGCAAGTTTGGTCAACCCATGTAAGTTATGGGGCAGTTACAGTACACTTTTCAAACGTGTTTTTCAGCCCGAAATAAACGCGTTTTTTCAGACAACTGAATCCCTATGTAACTGCAAGGCTCAGAAGAGCCCACACACTCTGCTCTTAACCCCAGTGTGCAGAAAGTGTCAAAACGTGTTTTTCAGCAGAAATAAACATGTTTCTGCAAGTTTGGTCAACCCTATGTAAGTTATGGGGCAGTTACAGTACACTTTTTTCAAAACGTGTTTTTCAGCCCGAAATAAACGCGTTTTTTCAGACAACTGAATCCCTATGTAACTGCAAGGCTCAGAAGAGCCCACACACTCAGCTCTTAACCCCAGTGTGCAGAAAGTGTCAAAACGTGTTTTTCAGCAGAAATAAACATGTTTCTGCAAGTTTGGTCAACCCCATGTAAGTTATGGGGCAGTTACAGTACACTTTTCAAAACGTGTTTTTCAGCCCGAAATAACGCGTTTTTTCAGACAACTGAATCCGTATGTAACTGCAAGGCTCAGAAGAGCCCACACACACTGCTCTTAACCCCAGTGTGCAGAAAGTGTCAAAACGTGTTTTTCAGCAGACATAAACATGTTTCTGCAAGTTTGGTCAACCCCATGTAAGTTATGGGGCAGTTACAGTACACTTTTCAAAACGTGTTTTTCAGCCCGAAATAAACGCGTTTTTTCAGACAACTGAATCCGTATGTAACTGCAAGGCTCAGAAGAGCCCACACACACTGCTCTTAACCCCAGTGTGCAGAAAGTGTCAAAACGTGCTTTTCAGCAGAAATAAACATGTTTCTGCAAGTTTGGTCAACCCCATGTCAGTTATGGGGCAGTAACAGCACTTTTTTTCAAAACGTGTTTTTCAGCCCGAAATAAACGCGTTTTTTCAGACAACTGAATCCCTATGTTACTGCAAGGCTCAGAAGAGCCCACACACTCTGCTCTTAACCCCAGTGTGCAGAAAGTGTCAAAACGTGTTTTTCAGCAGAAATAAACATGTTTCTGCAAGTTTGGTCAACCCCATGTAAGTTATGGGGCAGTTACAGTACACTTTTCAAAACGTGTTTTTCAGCCCGAAATAAACGCGTTTTTTTCAGACAACTGAATCCGTATGTAACTGCAAGGCTCAGAAGAGCCCACACACACTGCTCTTAACCCCAGTGTGCAGAAAGTGTCAAAACATGTTTTTCAGCAGAAATAAACATGTTTCTGCAAGTTTGGTCAACCCCATGTAAGTTATGGGGCAGTAACAGCACTTTTTTCAAAACGTGTTTTTCAGCCCGAAATAAACGCGTTTTTTCAGACAACTGAATCCCTATGTAACTGCAAGGCTCAGAAGAGCCCACACACTCTGCTCTTAACCCCAGTGTGCAGAAAGTGTCAAAACGTGTTTTTCAGCAGAAATAAACATGTTTCTGCAAGTTTGGTCAACCCCATGTAAGTTATGGGGCAGTTACAGTACACTTTTCAAAACGTGTTTTTCAGCCCGAAATAAACGCGTTTTTTCAGACAACTGAATCCGTATGTAACTGCAAGGCTCAGAAGAGCCCACACACTCTGCTCTTAACCCCACTGTGCAGAAAGTGTCAAAACATGTTTTTCAGCAGAAATAAACATGTTTCTGCAAGTTTGGTCAACCCCATGTCAGTTATGGGGCAGTAACAGCACTTTTTTCAAAACGTGTTTTTCAGCCCGAAATAAACGCGTTTTTTCAGACAACTGAATCCTATGTTACTGCAAGGCTCAGAAGAGCCCACACACTCTGCTCTTAACCCCAGTGTGCAGAAAGTGTCAAAACGTGTTTTTCAGCAGAAATAAACATGTTTCTGGAAGTTTGATCATCCCCATGTAAGTTATGGGGCAGTTACAGTACACTTTTCAAAACGTGTTTTTCAGCCTGAAATAAACACGTTATTTCAGACAACTGAATCCCTATGTAACTGCAAGCTCAGAAGAGCCCACAAACTCAGCTCTTAACCCCAGTGTGCAGAAAGTGTCAAAACATGTTTTTCAGCAGAAATAAACATGTTTCTGCAAGTTTGGTCAACCCCATGTAAGTTATGGGGCAGTAACAGCACTTTTTTTCAAAACGTGTTTTTCAGCCCGAAATAAACGCGTTTTTTCAGACAACTGAATCCCTATGTAACTGCAAGGCTCAGAAGAGCCCACACACTCTGCTCTTAACCCCAGTGTGCAGAAAGTGTCAAAACATGTTTTTCAGCAGAAATAAACATGTTTCTGCAAGTTTGGTCAACCCCATGTAAGTTATGGGGCAGTAACAGCACTTTTTTCAAAACGTGTTTTTCAGCCCGAAATAAACGCGTTTTTTTCAGACAACTGAATCCCTATGTAACTGCAAGGCTCAGAAGAGCCCACACACTCTGCTCTTAACCCAGTGTGCAGAAAGTGTCAAAACGTGTTTTTCAGCAGAAATAAACATGTTTCTGGAAGTTTGGTCATCCCCATGTAAGTTATGGGGCAGTTACAGTACACTTTTCAAAACGTGTTTTTCAGCCCGAAATAAACGCGTTTTTTCAGACAACTGAATCCGTATGTAACTGCAAGGCTCAGAAGAGCCCACACACTCTGCTCTTAACCGCAGTGTGCAGAAAGTGTCAAAACGTGTTTTTCAGCAAAAATAAACATGTTTCTGCAAGTTTGGTCAACCCCATGTAAGTTATGGGGCAGTAACAGCACATTTTTCAAAACGTGTTTTTCAGCCCGAAATAAACGCGTTTTTTCAGACAACTGAATCCCTATGTAACTGCAAGGCTCAGAAGAGCCCACACACTCTGCTCTTAACCCCAGTGTGCAGAAAGTGTCAAAACGTGTTTTTCAGCAGAAATAAACATGTTTCTGCAAGTTTGGTCATCCCCATGTAAGTTATGGGGCAGTTACAGTAAACTTTTCAAAACCTGTTTTTCAGCCCGAAATAAACGCGTTTTTTCAGACAACTGAATCCGTATGTAACTGCAAGGCTCAGAAGAGCCCACACACTCTGCTCTTAACCCCAGTGTGCAGAAAGTGTCAAAACGTGTTTTTCAGCAGAAATAAACATGTTTCTGCAAGTTTGGTCAACCCCATGTAAGTTATGGGGCAGTTACAGTACACTTTTCAAAACGTGTTTTTCAGCCCGAAATAAACGCGTTTTTTCAGACAACTGAATCCCTATGTAACTGCAAAGCTTAGAAGAGCCCACACACTCTGCTCTTAACCCCAGTGTGCAGAAAGTGTCAAAACGTGTTTTTCAGCAGAAATAAACATGTTTCTGCAAGTTTGATCATCCCCAAGTAAGTTATGGGGCAGTTACAGCACTTTTTTCAAAACGTGTTTTTCAGCCCGAAATAAACGCGTTTTTTCAGACAACTGAATCCCTATGTAACTGCAAGGCTCAGAAGAGCCCACACACTCTGCTCTTAACCCCAGTGTGCAGAAAGTGTCAAAACGTGTTTTTCAGCAGAAATAAACATGTTTCTGCAAGTTTGGTCAACCCTATGTAAGTTATGGGGCAGTTACAGTACACTTTTCAAAACTTGTTTTTCAGCCCGAAATAAACGCGTTTTTTCAGACAACTGAATCCGTATGTAACTGCAAGGCTCAGAAGAGCCCACACACTCTGCTCTTAACCCCACTGTGCAGAACGTGTCAAAACGTGTTTTTCAGCAGAAATAAACATGTTTCTGCAAGTTTGGTCAACCCCATGTAAGTTATGGGGCAGTTACAGTACACTTTTCAAAACGTGTTTTTCAGCCCGAAATAAACGCGTTTTTTCAGACAACTGAATCCCTATGTAACTGCAAGGCTCAGAAGAGCCCACACACTCTGCTCTTAACCCCAGTGTGCAGAAAGTGTCAAAACGTGTTTTTCAGCAGAAATAAACATGTTTCTGCAAGTTTGGTCAACCCTATGTAAGTTATGGGGCAGTTACAGTACACTTTTTTCAAAACGTGTTTTTCAGCCCGAAATAAACGCGTTTTTTCAGACAACTGAATCCCTATGTAACTGCAAGGCTCAGAAGAGCCCACACACTCAGCTCTTAACCCCAGTGTGCAGAAAGTGTCAAAACGTGTTTTTCAGCAGAAATAAACATGTTTCTGCAAGTTTGGTCAACCCCATGTAAGTTATGGGGCAGTTACAGTACACTTTTCAAAACGTGTTTTTCAGCCCGAAATAAACGCGTTTTTTCAGACAACTGAATCCGTATGTAACTGCAAGGCTCAGAAGAGCCCACACACACTGCTCTTAACCCCAGTGTGCAGAAAGTGTCAAAACGTGTTTTTCAGCAGACATAAACATGTTTCTGCAAGTTTGGTCAACCCCATGTAAGTCATGGGGCAGTTACAGTACACTTTTCAAAACGTGTTTTTCAGCCCGAAATAAACGCGTTTTTTCAGACAACTGAATCCGTATGTAACTGCAAGGCTCAGAAGAGCCCACACACACTGCTCTTAACCCCAGTGTGCAGAAAGTGTCAAAACGTGCTTTTCAGCAGAAATAAACATGTTTCTGCAAGTTTGGTCAACCCCATGTCAGTTATGGGGCAGTAACAGCACTTTTTTTCAAAACGTGTTTTTCAGCCCGAAATAAACGCGTTTTTTCAGACAACTGAATCCCTATGTTACTGCAAGGCTCAGAAGAGCCCACACACTCTGCTCTTAACCCCAGTGTGCAGAAAGTGTCAAAACATGTTTTTCAGCAGAAATAAACATGTTTCTGCAAGTTTGGTCAACCCCATGTAAGTTATGGGGCAGTAACAGCACTTTTTTCAAAACGTGTTTTTCAGCCCGAAATAAACGCGTTTTTTTCAGACAACTGAATCCCTATGTAACTGCAAGGCTCAGAAGAGCCCACACACTCTGCTCTTAACCCCAGTGTGCAGAAAGTGTCAAAACGTGTTTTTCAGCAGAAATAAACATGTTTCTGGAAGTTTGGTCATCCCCATGTAAGTTATGGGGCAGTTACAGTACACTTTTCAAAACGTGTTTTTCAGCCCGAAATAAACGCGTTTTTTCAGACAACTGAATCCGTATGTAACTGCAAGGCTCAGAAGAGCCCACACACTCTGCTCTTAACCGCAGTGTGCAGAAAGTGTCAAAACGTGTTTTTCAGCAAAAATAAACATGTTTCTGCAAGTTTGGTCAACCCCATGTAAGTTATGGGGCAGTAACAGCACATTTTTCAAAACGTGTTTTTCAGCCCGAAATAAACGCGTTTTTTCAGACAACTGAATCCCTATGTAACTGCAAGGCTCAGAAGAGCCCACACACTCTGCTCTTAACCCCAGTGTGCAGAAAGTGTCAAAACGTGTTTTTCAGCAGAAATAAACATGTTTCTGCAAGTTTGGTCATCCCCATGTAAGTTATGGGGCAGTTACAGTAAACTTTTCAAAACCTGTTTTTCAGCCCGAAATAAACGCGTTTTTTCAGACAACTGAATCCGTATGTAACTGCAAGGCTCAGAAGAGCCCACACACTCTGCTCTTAACCCCAGTGTGCAGAAAGTGTCAAAACGTGTTTTTCAGCAGAAATAAACATGTTTCTGCAAGTTTGGTCAACCCCATGTAAGTTATGGGGCAGTTACAGTACACTTTTCAAAACGTGTTTTTCAGCCCGAAATAAACGCGTTTTTTCAGACAACTGAATCCCTATGTAACTGCAAAGCTTAGAAGAGCCCACACACTCTGCTCTTAACCCCAGTGTGCAGAAAGTGTCAAAACGTGTTTTTCAGCAGAAATAAACATGTTTCTGCAAGTTTGATCATCCCCAAGTAAGTTATGGGGCAGTTACAGCACTTTTTCAAAACGTGTTTTTCAGCCCGAAATAAACGCGTTTTTTCAGACAACTGAATCCCTATGTAACTGCAAGGCTCAGAAGAGCCCACACACTCTGCTCTTAACCCCAGTGTGCAGAAAGTGTCAAAACGTGTTTTTCAGCAGAAATAAACATGTTTCTGCAAGTTTGGTCAACCCTATGTAAGTTATGGGGCAGTTACAGTACACTTTTCAAAACTTGTTTTTCAGCCCGAAATAAACGCGTTTTTTCAGACAACTGAATCCGTATGTAACTGCAAGGCTCAGAAGAGCCCACACACTCTGCTCTTAACCCCACTGTGCAGAACGTGTCAAAACGTGTTTTTCAGCAGAAATAAACATGTTTCTGCAAGTTTGGTCAACCCCATGTAAGTTATGGGGCAGTTACAGTACACTTTTCAAAACGTGTTTTTCAGCCCGAAATAAACGCGTTTTTTCAGACAACTGAATCCCTATGTAACTGCAAGGCTCAGAAGAGCCCACACACTCTGCTCTTAACCCCAGTGTGCAGAAAGTGTCAAAACGTGTTTTTCAGCAGAAATAAACATGTTTCTGCAAGTTTGGTCAACCCTATGTAAGTTATGGGGCAGTTACAGTACACTTTTTTCAAAACGTGTTTTTCAGCCCGAAATAAACGCGTTTTTTCAGACAACTGAATCCCTATGTAACTGCAAGGCTCAGAAGAGCCCACACACTCAGCTCTTAACCCCAGTGTGCAGAAAGTGTCAAAACGTGTTTTTCAGCAGAAATAAACATGTTTCTGCAAGTTTGGTCAACCCCATGTAAGTTATGGGGCAGTTACAGTACACTTTTCAAAACGTGTTTTTCAGCCCGAAATAAACGCGTTTTTTCAGACAACTGAATCCGTATGTAACTGCAAGGCTCAGAAGAGCCCACACACACTGCTCTTAACCCCAGTGTGCAGAAAGTGTCAAAACGTGTTTTTCAGCAGACATAAACATGTTTCTGCAAGTTTGGTCAACCCCATGTAAGTCATGGGGCAGTTACAGTACACTTTTCAAAACGTGTTTTTCAGCCCGAAATAAACGCGTTTTTTCAGACAACTGAATCCGTATGTAACTGCAAGGCTCAGAAGAGCCCACACACACTGCTCTTAACCCCAGTGTGCAGAAAGTGTCAAAACGTGCTTTTCAGCAGAAATAAACATGTTTCTGCAAGTTTGGTCAACCCCATGTCAGTTATGGGGCAGTAACAGCACTTTTTTCAAAACGTGTTTTTCAGCCCGAAATAAACGCGTTTTTTCAGACAACTGAATCCCTATGTTACTGCAAGGCTCAGAAGAGCCCACACACTCTGCTCTTAACCCCAGTGTGCAGAAAGTGTCAAAACGTGTTTTTCAGCAGAAATAAACATGTTTCTGGAAGTTTGATCATCCCCATGTAAGTTATGGGGCAGTTACAGTACACTTTTCAAAACGTGTTTTTCAGCCTGAAATAAACACGTTATTTCAGACAACTGAATCCCTATGTAACTGCAAGCTCAGAAGAGCCCACAAACTCAGCTCTTAACCCCAGTGTGCAGAAAGTGTCAAAACATGTTTTTCAGCAGAAATAAACATGTTTCTGCAAGTTTGGTCAACCCCATGTAAGTTATGGGGCAGTAACAGCACTTTTTTTCAAAACGTGTTTTTCAGCCCGAAATAAACGCGTTTTTTCAGACAACTGAATCCCTATGTAACTGCAAGGCTCAGAAGAGCCCACACACTCTGCTCTTAACCCCAGTGTGCAGAAAGTGTCAAAACATGTTTTTCAGCAGAAATAAACATGTTTCTGCAAGTTTGGTCAACCCCATGTAAGTTATGGGGCAGTAACAGCACTTTTTTCAAAACGTGTTTTTCAGCCCGAAATAAACGCGTTTTTTTCAGACAACTGAATCCCTATGTAACTGCAAGGCTCAGAAGAGCCCACACACTCTGCTCTTAACCCCAGTGTGCAGAAAGTGTCAAAACGTGTTTTTCAGCAGAAATAAACATGTTTCTGGAAGTTTGGTCATCCCCATGTAAGTTATGGGGCAGTTACAGTACACTTTTCAAAACGTGTTTTTCAGCCCGAAATAAACGCGTTTTTTCAGACAACTGAATCCGTATGTAACTGCAAGGCTCAGAAGAGCCCACACACTCTGCTCTTAACCGCAGTGTGCAGAAAGTGTCAAAACGTGTTTTTCAGCAAAAATAAACATGTTTCTGCAAGTTTGGTCAACCCCATGTAAGTTATGGGGCAGTAACAGCACATTTTTCAAAACGTGTTTTTCAGCCCGAAATAAACGCGTTTTTTCAGACAACTGAATCCCTATGTAACTGCAAGGCTCAGAAGAGCCCACACACTCTGCTCTTAACCCCAGTGTGCAGAAAGTGTCAAAACGTGTTTTTCAGCAGAAATAAACATGTTTCTGCAAGTTTGGTCATCCCCATGTAAGTTATGGGGCAGTTACAGTAAACTTTTCAAAACCTGTTTTTCAGCCCGAAATAAACGCGTTTTTTCAGACAACTGAATCCGTATGTAACTGCAAGGCTCAGAAGAGCCCACACACTCTGCTCTTAACCCCAGTGTGCAGAAAGTGTCAAAACGTGTTTTTCAGCAGAAATAAACATGTTTCTGCAAGTTTGGTCAACCCCATGTAAGTTATGGGGCAGTTACAGTACACTTTTCAAAACGTGTTTTTCAGCCCGAAATAAACGCGTTTTTTCAGACAACTGAATCCCTATGTAACTGCAAAGCTTAGAAGAGCCCACACACTCTGCTCTTAACCCCAGTGTGCAGAAAGTGTCAAAACGTGTTTTTCAGCAGAAATAAACATGTTTCTGCAAGTTTGATCATCCCCAAGTAAGTTATGGGGCAGTTACAGCACTTTTTTCAAAACGTGTTTTTCAGCCCGAAATAAACGCGTTTTTTCAGACAACTGAATCCCTATGTAACTGCAAGGCTCAGAAGAGCCCACACACTCTGCTCTTAACCCCAGTGTGCAGAAAGTGTCAAAACGTGTTTTTCAGCAGAAATAAACATGTTTCTGCAAGTTTGGTCAACCCCATGTAAGTTATGGGGCAGTTACAGTACACTTTTCAAAACGTGTTTTTCAGCCCGAAATAAACGCGTTTTTTCAGACAACTGAATCCGTATGTAACTGCAAGGCTCAGAAGAGCCCACACACTCTGCTCTTAACCCCACTGTGCAGAAAGTGTCAAAACATGTTTTTCAGCAGAAATAAACATGTTTCTGCAAGTTTGGTCAACCCCATGTCAGTTATGGGGCAGTAACAGCACTTTTTTCAAAACGTGTTTTTCAGCCCGAAATAAACGCGTTTTTTCAGACAACTGAATCCCTATGTTACTGCAAGGCTCAGAAGAGCCCACACACTCTGCTCTTAACCCCAGTGTGCAGAAAGTGTCAAAACGTGTTTTTCAGCAGAAATAAACATGTTTCTGGAAGTTTGATCATCCCCATGTAAGTTATGGGGCAGTTACAGTACACTTTTCAAAACGTGTTTTTCAGCCTGAAATAAACACGTTATTTCAGACAACTGAATCCCTATGTAACTGCAAGCTCAGAAGAGCCCACAAACTCAGCTCTTAACCCCAGTGTGCAGAAAGTGTCAAAACATGTTTTTCAGCAGAAATAAACATGTTTCTGCAAGTTTGGTCAACCCCATGTAAGTTATGGGGCAGTAACAGCACTTTTTTTCAAAACGTGTTTTTCAGCCCGAAATAAACGCGTTTTTTCAGACAACTGAATCCCTATGTAACTGCAAGGCTCAGAAGAGCCCACACACTCTGCTCTTAACCCCAGTGTGCAGAAAGTGTCAAAACATGTTTTTCAGCAGAAATAAACATGTTTCTGCAAGTTTGGTCAACCCCATGTAAGTTATGGGGCAGTAACAGCACTTTTTTCAAAACGTGTTTTTCAGCCCGAAATAAACGCGTTTTTTTCAGACAACTGAATCCCTATGTAACTGCAAGGCTCAGAAGAGCCCACACACTCTGCTCTTAACCCCAGTGTGCAGAAAGTGTCAAAACGTGTTTTTCAGCAGAAATAAACATGTTTCTGGAAGTTTGGTCATCCCCATGTAAGTTATGGGGCAGTTACAGTACACTTTTCAAAACGTGTTTTTCAGCCCGAAATAAACGCGTTTTTTCAGACAACTGAATCCGTATGTAACTGCAAGGCTCAGAAGAGCCCACACACTCTGCTCTTAACCGCAGTGTGCAGAAAGTGTCAAAACGTGTTTTTCAGCAAAAATAAACATGTTTCTGCAAGTTTGGTCAACCCCATGTAAGTTATGGGGCAGTAACAGCACATTTTTCAAAACGTGTTTTTCAGCCCGAAATAAACGCGTTTTTTCAGACAACTGAATCCCTATGTAACTGCAAGGCTCAGAAGAGCCCACACACTCTGCTCTTAACCCCAGTGTGCAGAAAGTGTCAAAACGTGTTTTTCAGCAGAAATAAACATGTTTCTGCAAGTTTGGTCATCCCCATGTAAGTTATGGGGCAGTTACAGTAAACTTTTCAAAACCTGTTTTTCAGCCCGAAATAAACGCGTTTTTTCAGACAACTGAATCCGTATGTAACTGCAAGGCTCAGAAGAGCCCACACACTCTGCTCTTAACCCCAGTGTGCAGAAAGTGTCAAAACGTGTTTTTCAGCAGAAATAAACATGTTTCTGCAAGTTTGGTCAACCCCATGTAAGTTATGGGGCAGTTACAGTACACTTTTCAAAACGTGTTTTTCAGCCCGAAATAAACGCGTTTTTTCAGACAACTGAATCCCTATGTAACTGCAAAGCTTAGAAGAGCCCACACACTCTGCTCTTAACCCCAGTGTGCAGAAAGTGTCAAAACGTGTTTTTCAGCAGAAATAAACATGTTTCTGCAAGTTTGATCATCCCCAAGTAAGTTATGGGGCAGTTACAGCACTTTTTTCAAAACGTGTTTTTCAGCCCGAAATAAACGCGTTTTTTCAGACAACTGAATCCCTATGTAACTGCAAGGCTCAGAAGAGCCCACACACTCTGCTCTTAACCCCAGTGTGCAGAAAGTGTCAAAACGTGTTTTTCAGCAGAAATAAACATGTTTCTGCAAGTTTGGTCAACCCTATGTAAGTTATGGGGCAGTTACAGTACACTTTTCAAAACTTGTTTTTCAGCCCGAAATAAACGCGTTTTTTCAGACAACTGAATCCGTATGTAACTGCAAGGCTCAGAAGAGCCCACACACTCTGCTCTTAACCCCACTGTGCAGAACGTGTCAAAACGTGTTTTTCAGCAGAAATAAACATGTTTCTGCAAGTTTGGTCAACCCCATGTAAGTTATGGGGCAGTTACAGTACACTTTTCAAAACGTGTTTTTCAGCCCGAAATAAACGCGTTTTTTCAGACAACTGAATCCCTATGTAACTGCAAGGCTCAGAAGAGCCCACACACTCTGCTCTTAACCCCAGTGTGCAGAAAGTGTCAAAACGTGTTTTTCAGCAGAAATAAACATGTTTCTGCAAGTTTGGTCAACCCTATGTAAGTTATGGGGCAGTTACAGTACACTTTTTTCAAAACGTGTTTTTCAGCCCGAAATAAACGCGTTTTTTCAGACAACTGAATCCCTATGTAACTGCAAGGCTCAGAAGAGCCCACACACTCAGCTCTTAACCCCAGTGTGCAGAAAGTGTCAAAACGTGTTTTTCAGCAGAAATAAACATGTTTCTGCAAGTTTGGTCAACCCCATGTAAGTTATGGGGCAGTTACAGTACACTTTTCAAAACGTGTTTTTCAGCCCGAAATAAACGCGTTTTTTCAGACAACTGAATCCGTATGTAACTGCAAGGCTCAGAAGAGCCCACACACACTGCTCTTAACCCCAGTGTGCAGAAAGTGTCAAAACGTGTTTTTCAGCAGACATAAACATGTTTCTGCAAGTTTGGTCAACCCCATGTAAGTTATGGGGCAGTTACAGTACACTTTTCAAAACGTGTTTTTCAGCCCGAAATAAACGCGTTTTTTCAGACAACTGAATCCGTATGTAACTGCAAGGCTCAGAAGAGCCCACACACACTGCTCTTAACCCCAGTGTGCAGAAAGTGTCAAAACGTGCTTTTCAGCAGAAATAAACATGTTTCTGCAAGTTTGGTCAACCCCATGTCAGTTATGGGGCAGTAACAGCACTTTTTTCAAAACGTGTTTTTCAGCCCGAAATAAACGCGTTTTTTCAGACAACTGAATCCCTATGTTACTGCAAGGCTCAGAAGAGCCCACACACTCTGCTCTTAACCCCAGTGTGCAGAAAGTGTCAAAACGTGTTTTTCAGCAGAAATAAACATGTTTCTGCAAGTTTGGTCAACCCCATGTAAGTTATGGGGCAGTTACAGTACACTTTTCAAAACGTGTTTTTCAGCCCGAAATAAACGCGTTTTTTCAGACAACTGAATCCGTATGTAACTGCAAGGCTCAGAAGAGCCCACACACACTGCTCTTAACCCCAGTGTGCAGAAAGTGTCAAAACATGTTTTTCAGCAGAAATAAACATGTTTCTGCAAGTTTGGTCAACCCCATGTAAGTTATGGGGCAGTAACAGCACTTTTTTCAAAACGTGTTTTTCAGCCCGAAATAAACGCGTTTTTTCAGACAACTGAATCCCTATGTAACTGCAAGGCTCAGAAGAGCCCACACACTCTGCTCTTAACCCCAGTGTGCAGAAAGTGTCAAAACGTGTTTTTCAGCAGAAATAAACATGTTTCTGCAAGTTTGGTCAACCCCATGTAAGTTATGGGGCAGTTACAGTACACTTTTCAAAACGTGTTTTTCAGCCCGAAATAAACGCGTTTTTTCAGACAACTGAATCCGTATGTAACTGCAAGGCTCAGAAGAGCCCACACACTCTGCTCTTAACCCCACTGTGCAGAAAGTGTCAAAACATGTTTTTCAGCAGAAATAAACATGTTTCTGCAAGTTTGGTCAACCCCATGTCAGTTATGGGGCAGTAACAGCACTTTTTTCAAAACGTGTTTTTCAGCCCGAAATAAACGCGTTTTTTCAGACAACTGAATCCCTATGTTACTGCAAGGCTCAGAAGAGCCCACACACTCTGCTCTTAACCCCAGTGTGCAGAAAGTGTCAAAACGTGTTTTTCAGCAGAAATAAACATGTTTCTGGAAGTTTGATCATCCCCATGTAAGTTATGGGGCAGTTACAGTACACTTTTCAAAACGTGTTTTTCAGCCTGAAATAAACACGTTATTTCAGACAACTGAATCCCTATGTAACTGCAAGCTCAGAAGAGCCCACAAACTCAGCTCTTAACCCCAGTGTGCAGAAAGTGTCAAAACATGTTTTTCAGCAGAAATAAACATGTTTCTGCAAGTTTGGTCAACCCCATGTAAGTTATGGGGCAGTAACAGCACTTTTTTTCAAAACGTGTTTTTCAGCCCGAAATAAACGCGTTTTTTCAGACAACTGAATCCCTATGTAACTGCAAGGCTCAGAAGAGCCCACACACTCTGCTCTTAACCCCAGTGTGCAGAAAGTGTCAAAACATGTTTTTCAGCAGAAATAAACATGTTTCTGCAAGTTTGGTCAACCCCATGTAAGTTATGGGGCAGTAACAGCACTTTTTTCAAAACGTGTTTTTCAGCCCGAAATAAACGCGTTTTTTTCAGACAACTGAATCCCTATGTAACTGCAAGGCTCAGAAGAGCCCACACACTCTGCTCTTAACCCCAGTGTGCAGAAAGTGTCAAAACGTGTTTTTCAGCAGAAATAAACATGTTTCTGGAAGTTTGGTCATCCCCATGTAAGTTATGGGGCAGTTACAGTACACTTTTCAAAACGTGTTTTTCAGCCCGAAATAAACGCGTTTTTTCAGACAACTGAATCCGTATGTAACTGCAAGGCTCAGAAGAGCCCACACACTCTGCTCTTAACCGCAGTGTGCAGAAAGTGTCAAAACGTGTTTTTCAGCAAAAATAAACATGTTTCTGCAAGTTTGGTCAACCCCATGTAAGTTATGGGGCAGTAACAGCACATTTTTCAAAACGTGTTTTTCAGCCCGAAATAAACGCGTTTTTTCAGACAACTGAATCCCTATGTAACTGCAAGGCTCAGAAGAGCCCACACACTCTGCTCTTAACCCCAGTGTGCAGAAAGTGTCAAAACGTGTTTTTCAGCAGAAATAAACATGTTTCTGCAAGTTTGGTCATCCCCATGTAAGTTATGGGGCAGTTACAGTAAACTTTTCAAAACCTGTTTTTCAGCCCGAAATAAACGCGTTTTTTCAGACAACTGAATCCGTATGTAACTGCAAGGCTCAGAAGAGCCCACACACTCTGCTCTTAACCCCAGTGTGCAGAAAGTGTCAAAACGTGTTTTTCAGCAGAAATAAACATGTTTCTGCAAGTTTGGTCAACCCCATGTAAGTTATGGGGCAGTTACAGTACACTTTTCAAAACGTGTTTTTCAGCCCGAAATAAACGCGTTTTTTCAGACAACTGAATCCCTATGTAACTGCAAAGCTTAGAAGAGCCCACACACTCTGCTCTTAACCCCAGTGTGCAGAAAGTGTCAAAACGTGTTTTTCAGCAGAAATAAACATGTTTCTGCAAGTTTGATCATCCCCAAGTAAGTTATGGGGCAGTTACAGCACTTTTTTCAAAACGTGTTTTTCAGCCCGAAATAAACGCGTTTTTTCAGACAACTGAATCCCTATGTAACTGCAAGGCTCAGAAGAGCCCACACACTCTGCTCTTAACCCCAGTGTGCAGAAAGTGTCAAAACGTGTTTTTCAGCAGAAATAAACATGTTTCTGCAAGTTTGGTCAACCCTATGTAAGTTATGGGGCAGTTACAGTACACTTTTCAAAACTTGTTTTTCAGCCCGAAATAAACGCGTTTTTTCAGACAACTGAATCCGTATGTAACTGCAAGGCTCAGAAGAGCCCACACACTCTGCTCTTAACCCCACTGTGCAGAACGTGTCAAAACGTGTTTTTCAGCAGAAATAAACATGTTTCTGCAAGTTTGGTCAACCCCATGTAAGTTATGGGGCAGTTACAGTACACTTTTCAAAACGTGTTTTTCAGCCCGAAATAAACGCGTTTTTTCAGACAACTGAATCCCTATGTAACTGCAAGGCTCAGAAGAGCCCACACACTCTGCTCTTAACCCCAGTGTGCAGAAAGTGTCAAAACGTGTTTTTCAGCAGAAATAAACATGTTTCTGCAAGTTTGGTCAACCCTATGTAAGTTATGGGGCAGTTACAGTACACTTTTTTCAAAACGTGTTTTTCAGCCCGAAATAAACGCGTTTTTTCAGACAACTGAATCCCTATGTAACTGCAAGGCTCAGAAGAGCCCACACACTCAGCTCTTAACCCCAGTGTGCAGAAAGTGTCAAAACGTGTTTTTCAGCAGAAATAAACATGTTTCTGCAAGTTTGGTCAACCCCATGTAAGTTATGGGGCAGTTACAGTACACTTTTCAAAACGTGTTTTTCAGCCCGAAATAAACGCGTTTTTTCAGACAACTGAATCCGTATGTAACTGCAAGGCTCAGAAGAGCCCACACACACTGCTCTTAACCCCAGTGTGCAGAAAGTGTCAAAACGTGTTTTTCAGCAGACATAAACATGTTTCTGCAAGTTTGGTCAACCCCATGTAAGTTATGGGGCAGTTACAGTACACTTTTCAAAACGTGTTTTTCAGCCCGAAATAAACGCGTTTTTTCAGACAACTGAATCCGTATGTAACTGCAAGGCTCAGAAGAGCCCACACACACTGCTCTTAACCCCAGTGTGCAGAAAGTGTCAAAACGTGCTTTTCAGCAGAAATAAACATGTTTCTGCAAGTTTGGTCAACCCCATGTCAGTTATGGGGCAGTAACAGCACTTTTTTCAAAACGTGTTTTTCAGCCCGAAATAAACGCGTTTTTTCAGACAACTGAATCCCTATGTTACTGCAAGGCTCAGAAGAGCCCACACACTCTGCTCTTAACCCCAGTGTGCAGAAAGTGTCAAAACGTGTTTTTCAGCAGAAATAAACATGTTTCTGGAAGTTTGATCATCCCCATGTAAGTTATGGGGCAGTTACAGTACACTTTTCAAAACGTGTTTTTCAGCCTGAAATAAACACGTTATTTCAGACAACTGAATCCCTATGTAACTGCAAGCTCAGAAGAGCCCACAAACTCAGCTCTTAACCCCAGTGTGCAGAAAGTGTCAAAACATGTTTTTCAGCAGAAATAAACATGTTTCTGCAAGTTTGGTCAACCCCATGTAAGTTATGGGGCAGTAACAGCACTTTTTTTCAAAACGTGTTTTTCAGCCCGAAATAAACGCGTTTTTTCAGACAACTGAATCCCTATGTAACTGCAAGGCTCAGAAGAGCCCACACACTCTGCTCTTAACCCCAGTGTGCAGAAAGTGTCAAAACATGTTTTTCAGCAGAAATAAACATGTTTCTGCAAGTTTGGTCAACCCCATGTAAGTTATGGGGCAGTAACAGCACTTTTTTCAAAACGTGTTTTTCAGCCCGAAATAAACGCGTTTTTTTCAGACAACTGAATCCCTATGTAACTGCAAGGCTCAGAAGAGCCCACACACTCTGCTCTTAACCCCAGTGTGCAGAAAGTGTCAAAACGTGTTTTTCAGCAGAAATAAACATGTTTCTGGAAGTTTGGTCATCCCCATGTAAGTTATGGGGCAGTTACAGTACACTTTTCAAAACGTGTTTTTCAGCCCGAAATAAACGCGTTTTTTCAGACAACTGAATCCGTATGTAACTGCAAGGCTCAGAAGAGCCCACACACTCTGCTCTTAACCGCAGTGTGCAGAAAGTGTCAAAACGTGTTTTTCAGCAAAAATAAACATGTTTCTGCAAGTTTGGTCAACCCCATGTAAGTTATGGGGCAGTAACAGCACATTTTTCAAAACGTGTTTTTCAGCCCGAAATAAACGCGTTTTTTCAGACAACTGAATCCCTATGTAACTGCAAGGCTCAGAAGAGCCCACACACTCTGCTCTTAACCCCAGTGTGCAGAAAGTGTCAAAACGTGTTTTTCAGCAGAAATAAACATGTTTCTGCAAGTTTGGTCATCCCCATGTAAGTTATGGGGCAGTTACAGTAAACTTTTCAAAACCTGTTTTTCAGCCCGAAATAAACGCGTTTTTTCAGACAACTGAATCCGTATGTAACTGCAAGGCTCAGAAGAGCCCACACACTCTGCTCTTAACCCCAGTGTGCAGAAAGTGTCAAAACGTGTTTTTCAGCAGAAATAAACATGTTTCTGCAAGTTTGGTCAACCCCATGTAAGTTATGGGGCAGTTACAGTACACTTTTCAAAACGTGTTTTTCAGCCCGAAATAAACGCGTTTTTTCAGACAACTGAATCCCTATGTAACTGCAAAGCTTAGAAGAGCCCACACACTCTGCTCTTAACCCCAGTGTGCAGAAAGTGTCAAAACGTGTTTTTCAGCAGAAATAAACATGTTTCTGCAAGTTTGATCATCCCCAAGTAAGTTATGGGGCAGTTACAGCACTTTTTTCAAAACGTGTTTTTCAGCCCGAAATAAACGCGTTTTTTCAGACAACTGAATCCCTATGTAACTGCAAGGCTCAGAAGAGCCCACACACTCTGCTCTTAACCCCAGTGTGCAGAAAGTGTCAAAACGTGTTTTTCAGCAGAAATAAACATGTTTCTGCAAGTTTGGTCAACCCTATGTAAGTTATGGGGCAGTTACAGTACACTTTTCAAAACTTGTTTTTCAGCCCGAAATAAACGCGTTTTTTCAGACAACTGAATCCGTATGTAACTGCAAGGCTCAGAAGAGCCCACACACTCTGCTCTTAACCCCACTGTGCAGAACGTGTCAAAACGTGTTTTTCAGCAGAAATAAACATGTTTCTGCAAGTTTGGTCAACCCCATGTAAGTTATGGGGCAGTTACAGTACACTTTTCAAAACGTGTTTTTCAGCCCGAAATAAACGCGTTTTTTCAGACAACTGAATCCCTATGTAACTGCAAGGCTCAGAAGAGCCCACACACTCTGCTCTTAACCCCAGTGTGCAGAAAGTGTCAAAACGTGTTTTTCAGCAGAAATAAACATGTTTCTGCAAGTTTGGTCAACCCTATGTAAGTTATGGGGCAGTTACAGTACACTTTTTTCAAAACGTGTTTTTCAGCCCGAAATAAACGCGTTTTTTCAGACAACTGAATCCCTATGTAACTGCAAGGCTCAGAAGAGCCCACACACTCTGCTTTTAACCCCAGTGTGCAGAAAGTGTCAAAACGTGTTTTTCAGCAGAAATAAACATGTTTCTGCAAGTTTGGTCAACCCCATGTAAGTTATGGGGCAGTTACAGTACACTTTTCAAAACTTGTTTTTCAGCCCGAAATAAACGCGTTTTTTCAGACAATTGAATCCGTATGTAACTGCAAGGCTCAGAAGAGCCCACACACTCTGCTCTTAACCCCACTGTGCAGAAAGTGTCAAAACATGTTTTTCAGCAGAAATAAACATGTTTCTGCAAGTTTGGTCAACCCCATGTCAGTTATGGGGCAGTAACAGCACTTTTTTCAAAACGTGTTTTTCAGCACGAAATAAACGCGTTTTTTCAGACAACTGAATCCCTATGTAACTGCAAAGCTCAGAAGAGCCCACACACTCTGCTCTTAACCCCAGTGTGCAGAAAGTGTCAAATCGTGTTTTTCAGCAGAAATAAACATGTTTCTGCAAGTTTGGTCATCCCCATGTAAGTTATGGGGCAGTTATAGTACACTTTTCAAAACGTGTTTTTCAGCCCGAAATAAACGCGTTTTTTCAGACAACTGAATCCTTATGTAACTGCAAGGCTCAGAAGAGCCCACACACTCTGCTCTTAGCCCCAGTGTGCAGAAAGTGTCAAAACGTGCTTTTCAGCAGAAATAAACATGTTTCTGCAAGTTTGGTCAACCCCATGTCAGTTATGGGGCAGTAACAGCACTTTTTTCAAAACGTGTTTTTCAGCCCGAAATAAACGCGTTTTTTCAGACAACTGAATCCCTATGTAACTGCAAGGCTCAGAAGAGCCCACACACTCTGCTCTTAACCCCAGTGTGCAGAAAGTGTCAAAACGTGTTTTTCAGCAGAAATAAACATGTTTCTGCAAGTTTGGTCATCCCCATGTAAGTTATGGGGCAGTTACAGTAAACTTTTCAAAACCTGTTTTTCAGCCCGAAATAAACGCGTTTTTTCAGACAACTGAATCCGTATGTAACTGCAAGGCTCAGAAGAGCCCACACACTCTGCTCTTAACCCCAGTGTGCAGAAAGTGTCAAAACGTGTTTTTCAGCAGAAATAAACATGTTTCTGCAAGTTTGGTCAACCCCATGTAAGTTATGGGGCAGTTACAGTACACTTTTCAAAACGTGTTTTTCAGCCCGAAATAAACGCGTTTTTTCAGACAACTGAATCCCTATGTAACTGCAAAGCTTAGAAGAGCCCACACACTCTGCTCTTAACCCCAGTGTGCAGAAAGTGTCAAAACGTGTTTTTCAGCAGAAATAAACATGTTTCTGCAAGTTTGATCATCCCCAAGTAAGTTATGGGGCAGTTACAGCACTTTTTTCAAAACGTGTTTTTCAGCCCGAAATAAACGCGTTTTTTCAGACAACTGAATCCCTATGTAACTGCAAGGCTCAGAAGAGCCCACACACTCTGCTCTTAACCCCAGTGTGCAGAAAGTGTCAAAACGTGTTTTTCAGCAGAAATAAACATGTTTCTGCAAGTTTGGTCAACCCTATGTAAGTTATGGGGCAGTTACAGTACACTTTTCAAAACTTGTTTTTCAGCCCGAAATAAACGCGTTTTTTCAGACAACTGAATCCGTATGTAACTGCAAGGCTCAGAAGAGCCCACACACTCTGCTCTTAACCCCACTGTGCAGAACGTGTCAAAACGTGTTTTTCAGCAGAAATAAACATGTTTCTGCAAGTTTGGTCAACCCCATGTAAGTTATGGGGCAGTTACAGTACACTTTTCAAAACGTGTTTTTCAGCCCGAAATAAACGCGTTTTTTCAGACAACTGAATCCCTATGTAACTGCAAGGCTCAGAAGAGCCCACACACTCTGCTCTTAACCCCAGTGTGCAGAAAGTGTCAAAACGTGTTTTTCAGCAGAAATAAACATGTTTCTGCAAGTTTGGTCAACCCTATGTAAGTTATGGGGCAGTTACAGTACACTTTTTTCAAAACGTGTTTTTCAGCCCGAAATAAACGCGTTTTTTCAGACAACTGAATCCCTATGTAACTGCAAGGCTCAGAAGAGCCCACACACTCTGCTTTTAACCCCAGTGTGCAGAAAGTGTCAAAACGTGTTTTTCAGCAGAAATAAACATGTTTCTGCAAGTTTGGTCAACCCCATGTAAGTTATGGGGCAGTTACAGTACACTTTTCAAAACTTGTTTTTCAGCCCGAAATAAACGCGTTTTTTCAGACAATTGAATCCGTATGTAACTGCAAGGCTCAGAAGAGCCCACACACTCTGCTCTTAACCCCACTGTGCAGAAAGTGTCAAAACATGTTTTTCAGCAGAAATAAACATGTTTCTGCAAGTTTGGTCAACCCCATGTCAGTTATGGGGCAGTAACAGCACTTTTTTCAAAACGTGTTTTTCAGCACGAAATAAACGCGTTTTTTCAGACAACTGAATCCCTATGTAACTGCAAAGCTCAGAAGAGCCCACACACTCTGCTCTTAACCCCAGTGTGCAGAAAGTGTCAAATCGTGTTTTTCAGCAGAAATAAACATGTTTCTGCAAGTTTGGTCATCCCCATGTAAGTTATGGGGCAGTTATAGTACACTTTTCAAAACGTGTTTTTCAGCCCGAAATAAACGCGTTTTTTCAGACAACTGAATCCTTATGTAATTGCAAGGCTCAGAAGAGCCCACACACTCTGCTCTTAGCCCCAGTGTGCAGAAAGTGTCAAAACGTGCTTTTCAGCAGAAATAAACATGTTTCTGCAAGTTTGGTCAACCCCATGTCAGTTATGGGGCAGTAACAGCACTTTTTTCAAAACGTGTTTTTCAGCCCGAAATAAACGCGTTTTTTCAGACAACTGAATGCCTATCTAACTGCAAGGCTCAGAAGAGCCCACACACTCTGCTCTTAACCCCAGTGTGCAGAAAGTGTCAAAACGTGTTTTTCAGCATAAATAAACATGTTTCTGCAAGTTTGGTCAACCCCATGTAAGTTATGGGGCAGTTACAGTACACTTTTCAAAACGTGTTTTTCAGCCCGAAATAAACACGTTTTTTCAGACAACTGAATCCCTATTTAACTGCAAGCTCAGAAGAGCCCACACACTCAGCTCTTAACCCCAGTGTGCAGAAAGTGTCAAAACGTGTTTTTCAGCAGAAATAAACATGTTTCTGCAAGTTTGGTCAACCCCATGTAAGTTATGGGGCAGTTACAGTACACTTTTCAAAACGTGTTTTTCAGCCCGAAATAAACGCGTTTTTTCAGACAACTGAATCCGTATGTAACTGCAAGGCTCAGAAGAGCCCCACACACTGCTCTTAACCCCAGTGTGCAGAAAGTGTCAAAACGTGTTTTTCAGCAGACATAAACATGTTTCTGCAAGTTTGGTCAACCCCATGTAAGTTATGGGGCAGTTACAGTACACTTTTCAAAACGTGTTTTTCAGCCCGAAATAAACACGTTTTTTCAGACATCTGAATCCCTATGTAACTGCAAGCTCAGAAGAGCCCACACACTCAGCTCTTAACCCCAGTGTGCAGAAAGTGTCAAAACATGTTTTTCAGCAGAAATAAACATGTTTCTGCAAGTTTGGTCAACCCCATGTAAGTTATTGGACAGTAACAGCACTTTTTTCAAAACGTGTTTTTCAGCCCGAAATAAACGCGTTTTTTCAGACAACTGAATCCGTATGTAACTGCAAGGCTCAGAAGAGCCCACACACTCTGCTCTTAACCCCAGTGTGCAGAAAGTGTCAAAACATGTTTTTCAGCAGAAATAAACATGTTTCTGGAAGTTTGGTCATCCCCATTTAAGTTATGGGGCAGTTACAGTACACTTTTCAAAACGTGTTTTTCAGCCCGAAATAAACGCGTTTTTTCAGAAAACTGAATCCGTATGTAACTGCAAGGCTCAGAAGAGCCCACACACTCTGCTCTTAACCCCAGTGGCAGAAAAGTGTCAAAACGTGTTTTTCAGCAGAAATAAACATGTTTCTGCAAGTTTGGTCAACCCCATGTCAGTTATGGGGCAGTAACAGCACTTTTTTCAAAACGTGTTTTTCAGCCCGAAATAAACGCGTTTTTTCAGACAACTGAATCCCTATGTTACTGCAAGGCTCAGAAGAGCCCACACACTCTGCTCTTAACCCCAGTGTGCAGAAAGTGTCAAAACGTGTTTTTCAGCAGAAATAAACATGTTTCTGGAAGTTTGATCATCCCCATGTAAGTTATGGGGCAGTTACAGTACACTTTTCAAAACGTGTTTTTCAGCCTGAAATAAACACGTTATTTCAGACAACTGAATCCCTATGTAACTGCAAGCTCAGAAGAGCCCACAAACTCAGCTCTTAACCCCAGTGTGCAGAAAGTGTCAAAACATGTTTTTCAGCAGAAATAAACATGTTTCTGCAAGTTTGGTCAACCCCATGTAAGTTATGGGGCAGTAACAGCACTTTTTTTCAAAACGTGTTTTTCAGCCCGAAATAAACGCGTTTTTTCAGACAACTGAATCCCTATGTAACTGCAAGGCTCAGAAGAGCCCACACACTCTGCTCTTAACCCCAGTGTGCAGAAAGTGTCAAAACATGTTTTTCAGCAGAAATAAACATGTTTCTGCAAGTTTGGTCAACCCCATGTAAGTTATGGGGCAGTAACAGCACTTTTTTCAAAACGTGTTTTTCAGCCCGAAATAAACGCGTTTTTTTCAGACAACTGAATCCCTATGTAACTGCAAGGCTCAGAAGAGCCCACACACTCTGCTCTTAACCCCAGTGTGCAGAAAGTGTCAAAACGTGTTTTTCAGCAGAAATAAACATGTTTCTGGAAGTTTGGTCATCCCCATGTAAGTTATGGGGCAGTTACAGTACACTTTTCAAAACGTGTTTTTCAGCCCGAAATAAACGCGTTTTTTCAGACAACTGAATCCGTATGTAACTGCAAGGCTCAGAAGAGCCCACACACTCTGCTCTTAACCGCAGTGTGCAGAAAGTGTCAAAACGTGTTTTTCAGCAAAAATAAACATGTTTCTGCAAGTTTGGTCAACCCCATGTAAGTTATGGGGCAGTAACAGCACATTTTTCAAAACGTGTTTTTCAGCCCGAAATAAACGCGTTTTTTCAGACAACTGAATCCCTATGTAACTGCAAGGCTCAGAAGAGCCCACACACTCTGCTCTTAACCCCAGTGTGCAGAAAGTGTCAAAACGTGTTTTTCAGCAGAAATAAACATGTTTCTGCAAGTTTGGTCATCCCCATGTAAGTTATGGGGCAGTTACAGTAAACTTTTCAAAACCTGTTTTTCAGCCCGAAATAAACGCGTTTTTTCAGACAACTGAATCCGTATGTAACTGCAAGGCTCAGAAGAGCCCACACACTCTGCTCTTAACCCCAGTGTGCAGAAAGTGTCAAAACGTGTTTTTCAGCAGAAATAAACATGTTTCTGCAAGTTTGGTCAACCCCATGTAAGTTATGGGGCAGTTACAGTACACTTTTCAAAACGTGTTTTTCAGCCCGAAATAAACGCGTTTTTTCAGACAACTGAATCCCTATGTAACTGCAAAGCTTAGAAGAGCCCACACACTCTGCTCTTAACCCCAGTGTGCAGAAAGTGTCAAAACGTGTTTTTCAGCAGAAATAAACATGTTTCTGCAAGTTTGATCATCCCCAAGTAAGTTATGGGGCAGTTACAGCACTTTTTTCAAAACGTGTTTTTCAGCCCGAAATAAACGCGTTTTTTCAGACAACTGAATCCCTATGTAACTGCAAGGCTCAGAAGAGCCCACACACTCTGCTCTTAACCCCAGTGTGCAGAAAGTGTCAAAACGTGTTTTTCAGCAGAAATAAACATGTTTCTGCAAGTTTGGTCAACCCTATGTAAGTTATGGGGCAGTTACAGTACACTTTTCAAAACTTGTTTTTCAGCCCGAAATAAACGCGTTTTTTCAGACAACTGAATCCGTATGTAACTGCAAGGCTCAGAAGAGCCCACACACTCTGCTCTTAACCCCACTGTGCAGAACGTGTCAAAACGTGTTTTTCAGCAGAAATAAACATGTTTCTGCAAGTTTGGTCAACCCCATGTAAGTTATGGGGCAGTTACAGTACACTTTTCAAAACGTGTTTTTCAGCCCGAAATAAACGCGTTTTTTCAGACAACTGAATCCCTATGTAACTGCAAGGCTCAGAAGAGCCCACACACTCTGCTCTTAACCCCAGTGTGCAGAAAGTGTCAAAACGTGTTTTTCAGCAGAAATAAACATGTTTCTGCAAGTTTGGTCAACCCTATGTAAGTTATGGGGCAGTTACAGTACACTTTTTTTCAAAACGTGTTTTTCAGCCCGAAATAAACGCGTTTTTTCAGACAACTGAATCCCTATGTAACTGCAAGGCTCAGAAGAGCCCACACACTCAGCTCTTAACCCCAGTGTGCAGAAAGTGTCAAAACGTGTTTTTCAGCAGAAATAAACATGTTTCTGCAAGTTTGGTCAACCCCATGTAAGTTATGGGGCAGTTACAGTACACTTTTCAAAACGTGTTTTTCAGCCCGAAATAAACGCGTTTTTTCAGACAACTGAATCCGTATGTAACTGCAAGGCTCAGAAGAGCCACACACACTGCTCTTAACCCCAGTGTGCAGAAAGTGTCAAAACGTGTTTTTCAGCAGACATAAACATGTTTCTGCAAGTTTGGTCAACCCCATGTAAGTTATGGGGCAGTTACAGTACACTTTTCAAAACGTGTTTTTCAGCCCGAAATAAACGCGTTTTTTCAGACAACTGAATCCGTATGTAACTGCAAGGCTCAGAAGAGCCCACACACACTGCTCTTAACCCAGTGTGCAGAAAGTGTCAAAACGTGCTTTTCAGCAGAAATAAACATGTTTCTGCAAGTTTGGTCAACCCCATGTCAGTTATGGGGCAGTAACAGCACTTTTTTCAAAACGTGTTTTTCAGCCCGAAATAAACGCGTTTTTTCAGACAACTGAATCCCTATGTTACTGCAAGGCTCAGAAGAGCCCACACACTCTGCTCTTAACCCCAGTGTGCAGAAAGTGTCAAAACGTGTTTTCAGCAGAATAAACATGTTTCTGGAAGTTTGATCATCCCCATGTAAGTTATGGGGCAGTTACAGTACACTTTTCAAAACGTGTTTTTCAGCCTGAAATAAACACGTTATTTCAGACAACTGAATCCCTATGTAACTGCAAGCTCAGAAGAGCCCACAAACTCAGCTCTTAACCCCAGTGTGCAGAAAGTGTCAAAACATGTTTTTCAGCAGAAATAAACATGTTTCTGCAAGTTTGGTCAACCCCATGTAAGTTATGGGGCAGTAACAGCACTTTTTTTCAAAACGTGTTTTTCAGCCCGAAATAAACGCGTTTTTTCAGACAACTGAATCCCTATGTAACTGCAAGGCTCAGAAGAGCCCACACACTCTGCTCTTAACCCCAGTGTGCAGAAAGTGTCAAAACATGTTTTCAGCAGAAATAAACATGTTTCTGCAAGTTTGGTCAACCCCATGTAAGTTATGGGGCAGTAACAGCACTTTTTTCAAAACGTGTTTTTCAGCCCGAAATAAACGCGTTTTTTTCAGACAACTGAATCCCTATGTAACTGCAAGGCTCAGAAGAGCCCACACACTCTGCTCTTAACCCCAGTGTGCAGAAAGTGTCAAAACGTGTTTTTCAGCAGAAATAAACATGTTTCTGGAAGTTTGGTCATCCCCATGTAAGTTATGGGGCAGTTACAGTACACTTTTCAAAACGTGTTTTTCAGCCCGAAATAAACGCGTTTTTTCAGACAACTGAATCCGTATGTAACTGCAAGGCTCAGAAGAGCCCACACACTCTGCTCTTAACCGCAGTGTGCAGAAAGTGTCAAAACGTGTTTTTCAGCAAAAATAAACATGTTTCTGCAAGTTTGGTCAACCCCATGTAAGTTATGGGGCAGTAACAGCACATTTTTCAAAACGTGTTTTTCAGCCCGAAATAAAACGCGTTTTTTCAGACAACTGAATCCCTATGTAACTGCAAGGCTCAGAAGAGCCCACACACTCTGCTCTTAACCCCAGTGTGCAGAAAGTGTCAAAACGTGTTTTCAGCAGAAATAAACATGTTTCTGCAAGTTTGGTCATCCCCATGTAAGTTATGGGGCAGTTACAGTAAACTTTTCAAAACCTGTTTTTCAGCCCGAAATAAACGCGTTTTTTCAGACAACTGAATCCGTATGTAACTGCAAGGCTCAGAAGAGCCCACACACTCTGCTCTTAACCCCAGTGTGCAGAAAGTGTCAAAACGTGTTTTTCAGCAGAAATAAACATGTTTCTGCAAGTTTGGTCAACCCCATGTAAGTTATGGGGCAGTTACAGTACACTTTTCAAAACGTGTTTTTCAGCCCGAAATAAACGCGTTTTTTCAGACAACTGAATCCCTATGTAACTGCAAAGCTTAGAAGAGCCCACACACTCTGCTCTTAACCCCAGTGTGCAGAAAGTGTCAAAACGTGTTTTTCAGCAGAAATAAACATGTTTCTGCAAGTTTGATCATCCCCAAGTAAGTTATGGGGCAGTTACAGCACTTTTTTCAAAACGTGTTTTTCAGCCCGAAATAAACGCGTTTTTTCAGACAACTGAATCCCTATGTAACTGCAAGGCTCAGAAGAGCCCACACACTCTGCTCTTAACCCCAGTGTGCAGAAAGTGTCAAAACGTGTTTTTCAGCAGAAATAAACATGTTTCTGCAAGTTTGGTCAACCCTATGTAAGTTATGGGGCAGTTACAGTACACTTTTCAAAACTTGTTTTTCAGCCCGAAATAAACGCGTTTTTTCAGACAACTGAATCCGTATGTAACTGCAAGGCTCAGAAGAGCCCACACACTCTGCTCTTAACCCCACTGTGCAGAACGTGTCAAACGTGTTTTTCAGCAGAAATAAACATGTTTCTGCAAGTTTGGTCAACCCCATGTAAGTTATGGGGCAGTTACAGTACACTTTTCAAAACGTGTTTTTCAGCCCGAAATAAACGCGTTTTTCAGACAACTGAATCCCTATGTAACTGCAAGGCTCAGAAGAGCCCACACACTCTGCTCTTAACCCCAGTGTGCAGAAAGTGTCAAACGTGTTTTTCAGCAGAAATAAACATGTTTCTGCAAGTTTGGTCAACCCTATGTAAGTTATGGGGCAGTTACAGTACACTTTTTCAAAACGTGTTTTTCAGCCCGAAATAAACGCGTTTTTTCAGACAACTGAATCCCTATGTAACTGCAAGGCTCAGAAGAGCCCACACACTCTGCTTTTAACCCCAGTGTGCAGAAAGTGTCAAAACGTGTTTTTCAGCAGAAATAAACATGTTTCTGCAAGTTTGGTCAACCCCATGTAAGTTATGGGGCAGTTACAGTACACTTTTCAAAACTTGTTTTTCAGCCCGAAATAAACGCGTTTTTTCAGACAATTGAATCCGTATGTAACTGCAAGGCTCAGAAGAGCCCACACACTCTGCTCTTAACCCCACTGTGCAGAAAGTGTCAAAACATGTTTTTCAGCAGAAATAAACATGTTTCTGCAAGTTTGGTCAACCCCATGTCAGTTATGGGGCAGTAACAGCACTTTTTTCAAAACGTGTTTTTCAGCACGAAATAAACGCGTTTTTTCAGACAACTGAATCCCTATGTAACTGCAAAGCTCAGAAGAGCCCACACACTCTGCTCTTAACCCCAGTGTGCAGAAAGTGTCAAATCGTGTTTTTCAGCAGAAATAAACATGTTTCTGCAAGTTTGGTCATCCCCATGTAAGTTATGGGGCAGTTATAGTACACTTTTCAAAACGTGTTTTTCAGCCCGAAATAAACGCGTTTTTTCAGACAACTGAATCCTTATGTAACTGCAAGGCTCAGAAGAGCCCACACACTCTGCTCTTAGCCCCAGTGTGCAGAAAGTGTCAAAACGTGCTTTTCAGCAGAAATAAACATGTTTCTGCAAGTTTGGTCAACCCCATGTCAGTTATGGGGCAGTAACAGCACTTTTTTCAAAACGTGTTTTTCAGCCCGAAATAAACGCGTTTTTTCAGACAACTGAATGCCTATCTAACTGCAAGGCTCAGAAGAGCCCACACACTCTGCTCTTAACCCCAGTGTGCAGAAAGTGTCAAAACGTGTTTTTCAGCATAAATAAACATGTTTCTGCAAGTTTGGTCAACCCCATGTAAGTTATGGGGCAGTTACAGTACACTTTTCAAAACGTGTTTTTCAGCCCGAAATAAACACGTTTTTTCAGACAACTGAATCCCTATTTAACTGCAAGCTCAGAAGAGCCCACACACTCAGCTCTTAACCCCAGTGTGCAGAAAGTGTCAAAACGTGTTTTTCAGCAGAAATAAACATGTTTCTGCAAGTTTGGTCAACCCCATGTAAGTTATGGGGCAGTTACAGTACACTTTTCAAAACGTGTTTTTCAGCCCGAAATAAACGCGTTTTTTCAGACAACTGAATCCGTATGTAACTGCAAGGCTCAGAAGAGCCCACACACACTGCTCTTAACCCCAGTGTGCAGAAAGTGTCAAAACGTGTTTTTCAGCAGACATAAACATGTTTCTGCAAGTTTGGTCAACCCCATGTAAGTTATGGGGCAGTTACAGTACACTTTTCAAAACGTGTTTTTCAGCCCGAAATAAACACGTTTTTTCAGACATCTGAATCCCTATGTAACTGCAAGCTCAGAAGAGCCCACACACTCAGCTCTTAACCCCAGTGTGCAGAAAGTGTCAAAACATGTTTTTCAGCAGAAATAAACATGTTTCTGCAAGTTTGGTCAACCCCATGTAAGTTATTGGACAGTAACAGCACTTTTTTCAAAACGTGTTTTTCAGCCCGAAATAAACGCGTTTTTTCAGACAACTGAATCCGTATGTAACTGCAAGGCTCAGAAGAGCCCACACACTCTGCTCTTAACCCCAGTGTGCAGAAAGTGTCAAAACATGTTTTTCAGCAGAAATAAACATGTTTCTGGAAGTTTGGTCATCCCCATTTAAGTTATGGGGCAGTTACAGTACACTTTTCAAAACGTGTTTTTCAGCCCGAAATAAACGCGTTTTTTCAGAAAACTGAATCCGTATGTAACTGCAAGGCTCAGAAGAGCCCACACACTCTGCTCTTAACCCCAGTGTGCAGAAAGTGTCAAAACGTGTTTTTCAGCAGAAATAAACATGTTTCTGCAAGTTTGGTCATCCCCATGTAAGTTATGGGGCAGTTACAGTACACTTTTCAAAACGTGTTTTTCAGCCCGAAATAAACGCGTTTTTTCAGACAACTGAATCCTTATGTAAAAGCAAGGCTCAGAAGAGCCCACACACTCTGCTCTTAGCCCCAGTGTGCAGAAAGTGTCAAAACGTGCTTTTCAGCAGAAATAAACATGTTTCTGCAAGTTTGGTCAACCCCATGTAAGTTATGGGGCAGTAACAGCACTTTTTTCAAAACGTGTTTTTCAGCCCGAAATAAACGCGTTTTTTCAGACAACTGAATCCGTATGTAACTGCAAGGCTCAGAAGAGCCCACACACACTGCTCTTAACCCCAGTGTGCAGAAGGTGTCAAAACGTGCTTTTCAACAGAAATAAACATGTTTCTGCAAGTTTGGTCAACCCCATGTAAGTTATGGGGCAGTTACAGTACACTTTTCAAAACGTGTTTTTCAGCCCGAAATAAACGCGTTTTTTCAGACAACTGAATGCCTATGTAACTGCAAGGCTCAGAAGAGCCCACACACTCTGCTCTTAACCCCAGTGTGCAGAAAGTGTCAAAACGTGTTTTTCAGCAGAAATAAACATGTTTCTGCAAGTTTGGTCAACCCCATGTAAGTTATGGGGCAGTTACAGTACACTTTTCAAAACGTGTTTTTCAGCCCGAAATAAACACGTTTTTTCAGACAACTGAATCCCTATGTAACTGCAAGCTCAGAAGAGCCCACACACTCAGCTCTTAACCCCAGTGTGCAGAAAGTGTCAAAACGTGTTTTTCAGCAGAAATAAACATGTTTCTGCAAGTTTGGTCAACCCCATGTAAGTTATGGGGCAGTTACAGTACACTTTTCAAAACGTGTTTTTCAGCCCGAAATAAACGCGTTTTTTCAGACAACTGAATCCGTATGTAACTGCAAGGCTCAGAAGAGCCCACACACACTGCTCTTAACCCCAGTGTGCAGAAAGTGTCAAAACATGTTTTTCAGCAGAAATAAACATGTTTCTGCAAGTTTGGTCAACCCCATGTAAGTTATGGGGCAGTAACAGCACTTTTTTCAAAACGTGTTTTTCAGCCCGAAATAAACGCGTTTTTTCAGACAACTGAATCCCTATGTAACTGCAAGGCTCAGAAGAGCCCACACACTCTGCTCTTAACCCCAGTGTGCAGAAAGTGTCAAAACGTGTTTTTCAGCAGAAATAAACATGTTTCTGCAAGTTTGGTCAACCCCATGTAAGTTATGGGGCAGTTACAGTACACTTTTCAAAACTTGTTTTTCAGCCCGAAATAAACGCGTTTTTTCAGACAACTGAATCCGTATGTAACTGCAAGGCTCAGAAGAGCCCACACACTCTGCTCTTAACCCCACTGTGCAGAAAGTGTCAAAACATGTTTTTCAGCAGAAATAAACATGTTTCTGCAAGTTTGGTCAACCCCATGTCAGTTATGGGGCAGTAACAGCACTTTTTTCAAAACGTGTTTTTCAGCCCGAAATAAACGCGTTTTTTCAGACAACTGAATCCCTATGTTACTGCAAGGCTCAGAAGAGCCCACACACTCTGCTCTTAACCCCAGTGTGCAGAAAGTGTCAAAACGTGTTTTTCAGCAGAAATAAACATGTTTCTGCAAGTTTGGTCAACCCCATGTAAGTTATGGGGCAGTTACAGTACACTTTTCAAAACGTGTTTTTCAGCCCGAAATAAACACGTTTTTTCAGACAACTGAATCCCTATGTAACTGCAAGCTCAGAAGAGCCCACACACTCTGCTCTTAACCCCAGTGTGCAGAAAGTGCCAAAACGTGTTTTTCAGCAGAAATAAACATGTTTCTGGAAGTTTGATCATCCCCATGTAAGTTATGGGGCAGTTACAGTACACTTTTCAAAACGTGTTTTTCAGCCTGAAATAAACACGTTATTTCAGACAACTGAATCCCTATGTAACTGCAAGCTCAGAAGAGCCCACAAACTCAGCTCTTAACCCCAGTGTGCAGAAAGTGTCAAAACATGTTTTTCAGCAGAAATAAACATGTTTCTGCAAGTTTGGTCAACCCCATGTAAGTTATGGGGCAGTAACAGCACTTTTTTTCAAAACGTGTTTTTCAGCCCGAAATAAACGCGTTTTTTCATACAACTGAATCCCTATGTAACTGCAAGGCTCAGAAGAGCCCACACACTCTGCTCTTAACCCCAGTGTGCAGAAAGTGTCAAAACATGTTTTTCAGCAGAAATAAACATGTTTCTGCAAGTTTGGTCAACCCCATGTAAGTTATGGGGCAGTAACAGCACTTTTTTCAAAACGTGTTTTTCAGCCCGAAATAAACGCGTTTTTTTCAGACAACTGAATCCCTATGTAACTGCAAGGCTCAGAAGAGCCCACACACTCTGCTCTTAACCCCAGTGTGCAGAAAGTGTCAAAACGTGTTTTTCAGCAGAAATAAACATGTTTCTGGAAGTTTGGTCATCCCCATGTAAGTTATGGGGCAGTTACAGTACACTTTTCAAAACGTGTTTTTCAGCCCGAAATAAACGCGTTTTTTCAGACAACTGAATCCGTATGTAACTGCAAGGCTCAGAAGAGCCCACACACTCTGCTCTTAACCGCAGTGTGCAGAAAGTGTCAAAACGTGTTTTTCAGCAAAAATAAACATGTTTCTGCAAGTTTGGTCAACCCCATGTAAGTTATGGGGCAGTAACAGCACATTTTTCAAAACGTGTTTTTCAGCCCGAAATAAACGCGTTTTTTCAGACAACTGAATCCCTATGTAACTGCAAGGCTCAGAAGAGCCCACACACTCTGCTCTTAACCCCAGTGTGCAGAAAGTGTCAAAACGTGTTTTTCAGCAGAAATAAACATGTTTCTGCAAGTTTGGTCATCCCCATGTAAGTTATGGGGCAGTAACAGCACTTTTTTCAAAACGTGTTTTTCAGCCCGAAATAAACGCGTTTTTTCAGACAACTGAATCCCTATGTAACTGCAAGGCTCAGAAGAGCCCACACACTCTGCTCTTAACCCCAGTGTGCAGAAAGTGTCAAAACGTGTTTTTCAGCAGAAATAAACATGTTTCTGCAAGTTTGGTCAACCCCATGTAAGTTATGGGGCAGTTACAGTACACTTTTCAAAACGTGTTTTTCAGCCCGAAATAAACGCGTTTTTTCAGACAACTGAATCCCTATGTAACTGCAAAGCTTAGAAGAGCCCACACACTCTGCTCTTAACCCCAGTGTGCAGAAAGTGTCAAAACGTGTTTTTCAGCAGAAATAAACATGTTTCTGCAAGTTTGGTCAACCCCATGTAAGTTATGGGGCAGTTACAGTACACTTTTCAAAACGTGTTTTTCAGCCTGAAATAAACACGTTATTTCAGACAACTGAATCCCTATGTAACTGCAAGCTCAGATGAGCCCACAAACTCAGCTCTTAACCCCAGTGTGCAGAAAGTGTCAAAACGTGTTTTTCAGCAGAAATAAACATGTTTCTGCAAGTTTGGTCATCCCCATGTAAGTTATGGGGCAGTAACAGCACTTTTTTCAAAACGTGTTTTTCAGCCCGAAATAAACGCGTTTTTTCAGACAACTGAATCCCTATGTAACTGCAAGGCTCAGAAGAGCCCACACACTCTGCTCTTAACCCCAGTGTGCAGAAAGTGTCAAAACGTGTTTTTCAGCAGAAATAAACATGTTTCTGCAAGTTTTGTCAACCCCATGTAAGTTATGGGGCAGTAACAGCACTTTTTTTCAAAACGTGTTTTTCAGCCCGAAATAAACGCGTTTTTTCAGACAACTGAATCCCTATGTAACTGCAAGGCTCAGAAGAGCCCACACACTCTGCTCTTAACCCCAGTGTGCAGAAAGTGTCAAAACATGTTTTTCAGCAGAAATAAACATGTTTCTGCAAGTTTGGTCAACCCCATGTAAGTTATGGGGCAGTAACAGCACTTTTTTCAAAACGTGTTTTTCAGCCCGAAATAGACGCGTTTTTTTCAGACAACTGAATCCCTATGTAACTGCAAGGCTCAGAAGAGCCCACACACTCTGCTCTTAACCCCAGTGTGCAGAAAGTGTCAAAACGTGTTTTTCAGCAGAAATAAACATGTTTCTGGAAGTTTGGTCATCCCCATGTAAGTTATGGGGCAGTTACAGTACACTTTTCAAAACGTGTTTTTCAGCCCGAAATAAACGCGTTTTTTCAGACAACTGAATCCGTAATTAACTGCAAGGCTCAGAAGAGCCCACACACTCTGCTCTTAACCGCAGTGTGCAGAAAGTGTCAAAACGTGTTTTTCAGCAAAAATAAACATGTTTCTGCAAGTTTGGTCAACCCCATGTAAGTTATGGGGCAGTAACAGCACTTTTTTCAAAACGTGTTTTTCAGCCCGAAATAAACGCGTTTTTTCAGACAACTGAATCCCTATGTAACTGCAAGGCTCAGAAGAGCCCACACACTCTGCTCTTAACCCCAGTGTGCAGAAAGTGTCAAAACGTGTTTTTCAGCAGAAATAAACATGTTTCTGCAAGTTTGGTCATCCCCATGTAAGTTATGGGGCAGTTAAAGTACACTTTTCAAAACGTGTTTTTCAGCCCGAAATAAACGCGTTTTTTCAGACAACTGAATCCCTATGTAACTGCAAGGCTCAGAAGAGCCCACACACTCTGCTCTTAACCCCAGTGTGCAGAAAGTGTCAAAACGTGTTTTTCAGCAGAAATAAACATGTTTCTGCAAGTTTGGTCAACCCCATGTAAGTTATGGGGCAGTTACAGTACACTTTTCAAAACGTGTTTTTCAGCCCGAAATAAACGCGTTTTTTCAGACAACTGAATCCGTATGTAACTGCAAGGCTCAGAAGAGCCCACACACTCTGCTCTTAACCCCACTGTGCAGAAAGTGTCAAAACATGTTTTTCAGCAGAAATAAACATGTTTCTGCAAGTTTGGTCAACCCCATGTCAGTTATGGGGCAGTAACAGCACTTTTTTCAAAACGTGTTTTTCAGCACGAAATAAACGCGTTTTTTCAGACAACTGAATCCCTATGTAACTGCAAAGCTCAGAAGAGCCCACACACTCTGCTCTTAACCCCAGTGTGCAGAAAGTGTCAAAACATGTTTTTCAGCAGAAATAAACATGTTTCTGCAAGTTTGGTCAACCCCATGTAAGTTATGGGGCAGTAACAGCACTTTTTTCAAAACGTGTTTTTCAGCCCGAAATAAACGCGTTTTTTCAGACAACTGAATCCCTATGTTACTGCAAGGCTCAGAAGAGCCCACACACTCTGCTCTTAACCCCAGTGTGCAGAAAGTGTCAAAACGTGTTTTTCAGCAGAAATAAACATGTTTCTGGAAGTTTGATCATCCCCATGTAAGTTATGGGGCAGTTACAGTACACTTTTCAAAACGTGTTTTTCAGCCTGAAATAAACACGTTATTTCAGACAACTGAATCCCTATGTAACTGCAAGCTCAGAAGAGCCCACAAACTCAGCTCTTAACCCCAGTGTGCAGAAAGTGTCAAAACATGTTTTTCAGCAGAAATAAACATGTTTCTGCAAGTTTGGTCAACCCCATGTAAGTTATGGGGCAGTAACAGCACTTTTTTTCAAAACGTGTTTTTCAGCCCGAAATAAACGCGTTTTTTCAGACAACTGAATCCCTATGTAACTGCAAGGCTCAGAAGAGCCCACACACTCTGCTCTTAACCCCAGTGTGCAGAAAGTGTCAAAACATGTTTTTCAGCAGAAATAAACATGTTTCTGGAAGTTTGGTCATCCCCATGTAAGTTATGGGGCAGTTACAGTACACTTTTCAAAACGTGTTTTTCAGCCCGAAATAAACGCGTTTTTTCAGACAACTGAATCCGTATGTAACTGCAAGGCTCAGAAGAGCCCACACACTCTGCTCTTAACCGCAGTGTGCAGAAAGTGTCAAAACGTGTTTTTCAGCAAAAATAAACATGTTTCTGCAAGTTTGGTCAACCCCATGTAAGTTATGGGGCAGTAACAGCACATTTTTCAAAACGTGTTTTTCAGCCCGAAATAAACGCGTTTTTTCAGACAACTGAATCCCTATGTAACTGCAAGGCTCAGAAGAGCCCACACACTCTGCTCTTAACCCCAGTGTGCAGAAAGTGTCAAAACGTGTTTTTCAGCAGAAATAAACATGTTTCTGCAAGTTTGGTCAACCCCATGTAAGTTATGGGGCAGTTACAGTACACTTTTCAAAACGTGTTTTTCAGCCTGAAATAAACACGTTATTTCAGACAACTGAATCCCTATGTAACTGCAAGCTCAGATGAGCCCACAAACTCAGCTCTTAACCCCAGTGTGCAGAAAGTGTCAAAACATGTTTTTCAGCAGAAATAAACATGTTTCTGCAAGTTTGGTCAACCCCATGTAAGTTATGGGGCAGTAACAGCACTTTTTTTCAAAACGTGTTTTTCAGCCCGAAATAAACGCGTTTTTTCAGACAACTGAATCCCTATGTAACTGCAAGGCTCAGAAGAGCCCACACACTCTGCTCTTAACCCCAGTGTGCAGAAAGTGTCAAAACATGTTTTTCAGCAGAAATAAACATGTTTCTGCAAGTTTGGTCAACCCCATGTAAGTTATGGGGCAGTAACAGCACTTTTTTCAAAACGTGTTTTTCAGCCCGAAATAGACGCGTTTTTTTCAGACAACTGAATCCCTATGTAACTGCAAGGCTCAGAAGAGCCCACACACTCTGCTCTTAACCCCAGTGTGCAGAAAGTGTCAAAACGTGTTTTTCAGCAGAAATAAACATGTTTCTGGAAGTTTGGTCATCCCCATGTAAGTTATGGGGCAGTTACAGTACACTTTTCAAAACGTGTTTTTCAGCCCGAAATAAACGCGTTTTTTCAGACAACTGAATCCGTATGTAACTGCAAGGCTCAGAAGAGCCCACACACTCTGCTCTTAACCGCAGTGTGCAGAAAGTGTCAAAACGTGTTTTTCAGCAAAAATAAACATGTTTCTGCAAGTTTGGTCAACCCCATGTAAGTTATGGGGCAGTAACAGCACTTTTTTCAAAACGTGTTTTTCAGCCCGAAATAAACGCGTTTTTTCAGACAACTGAATCCCTATGTAACTGCAAGGCTCAGAAGAGCCCACACACTCTGCTCTTAACCCCAGTGTGCAGAAAGTGTCAAAACGTGTTTTTCAGCAGAAATAAACATGTTTCTGCAAGTTTGGTCATCCCCATGTAAGTTATGGGGCAGTTACAGTACACTTTTCAAAACGTGTTTTTCAGCCCGAAATAAACGCGTTTTTTCAGACAACTGAATCCCTATGTAACTGCAAGGCTCAGAAGAGCCCACACACTCTGCTCTTAACCCCAGTGTGCAGAAAGTGTCAAAACGTGTTTTTCAGCAGAAATAAACATGTTTCTGCAAGTTTGGTCAACCCCATGTAAGTTATGGGGCAGTTACAGTACACTTTTCAAAACGTGTTTTTCAGCCCGAAATAAACGCGTTTTTTCAGACAACTGAATCCGTATGTAACTGCAAGGCTCAGAAGAGCCCACACACTCTGCTCTTAACCCCACTGTGCAGAAAGTGTCAAAACATGTTTTTCAGCAGAAATAAACATGTTTCTGCAAGTTTGGTCAACCCCATGTCAGTTATGGGGCAGTAACAGCACTTTTTTCAAAACGTGTTTTTCAGCACGAAATAAACGCGTTTTTTCAGACAACTGAATCCCTATGTAACTGCAAAGCTCAGAAGAGCCCACACACTCTGCTCTTAACCCCAGTGTGCAGAAAGTGTCAAAACATGTTTTTCAGCAGAAATAAACATGTTTCTGCAAGTTTGGTCAACCCCATGTAAGTTATGGGGCAGTAACAGCACTTTTTTCAAAACGTGTTTTTCAGCCCGAAATAAACGCGTTTTTTCAGACAACTGAATCCCTATGTTACTGCAAGGCTCAGAAGAGCCCACACACTCTGCTCTTAACCCCAGTGTGCAGAAAGTGTCAAAACGTGTTTTTCAGCAGAAATAAACATGTTTCTGGAAGTTTGATCATCCCCATGTAAGTTATGGGGCAGTTACAGTACACTTTTCAAAACGTGTTTTTCAGCCCGAAATAAACGCGTTTTTTCAGACAACTGAATCCGTATGTAACTGCAAGGCTCAGAAGAGCCCACACACTCTGCTCTTAACCGCAGTGTGCAGAAAGTGTCAAAACGTGTTTTTCAGCAAAAATAAACATGTTTCTGCAAGTTTGGTCAACCCCATGTAAGTTATGGGGCAGTAACAGCACATTTTTCAAAACGTGTTTTTCAGCCCGAAATAAACGCGTTTTTTCAGACAACTGAATCCCTATGTAACTGCAAGGCTCAGAAGAGCCCAAACACTCAGCTCTTAACCCCAGTGTGCAGAAAGTGTCAAAACGTGTTTTTCAGCAGAAATAAACATGTTTCTGCAAGTTTGGTCATCCCCATGTAAGTTATGGGGCAGTTACAGTAAACTTTTCAAAACCTGTTTTTCAGCCCGAAATAAACGCGTTTTTTCAGACAACTGAATCCGTATGTAACTGCAAGGCTCAGAAGAGCCCACACACTCTGCTCTTAACCCCAGTGTGCAGAAAGTGTCAAAACGTGTTTTTCAGCAGAAATAAACATGTTTCTGCAAGTTTGGTCAACCCCATGTAAGTTATGGGGCAGTTACAGTACACTTTTCAAAACGTGTTTTTCAGCCCGAAATAAACGCGTTTTTTCAGACAACTGAATCCCTATGTAACTGCAAGGCTCAGAAGAGCCCACACACTCTGCTCTTAGCCCCAGTGTGCAGAAAGTGTCAAAACGTGCTTTTCAGCAGAAATAAACATGTTTCTGCAAGTTTGGTCAACCCCATGTCAGTTATGGGGCAGTAACAGCACTTTTTTCAAAACGTGTTTTTCAGCCCGAAATAAACGCGTTTTTTCAGACAACTGAATCCGTATGTAACTGCAAGGCTCAGAAGAGCCCACACACACTGCTCTTAACCCCAGTGTGCAGAAGGTGTCAAAACGTGCTTTTCAACAGAAATAAACATGTTTCTGCAAGTTTGGTCAACCCCATGTAAGTTATGGGGCAGTAACAGCACTTTTTTCAAAACGTGTTTTTCAGCCCGAAATAAACGCGTTTTTTCAGACAACTGAATCCCTATGTAACTGCAAGGCTCAGAAGAGCCCACACACTCTGCTCTTAACCCCAGTGTGCAGAAAGTGTCAAAACGTGTTTTTCAGCAGAAATAAACATGTTTCTGGAAGTTTGGTCATCCCCATGGAAGTTATGGGGCAGTTACAGTACACTTTTCAAAACGTGTTTTTCAGCCCGAAATAAACGCGTTTTTTCAGACAACTGAATGCCTATGTAACTGCAAGGCTCAGAAGAGCCCACACACTCTGCTCTTAACCCCAGTGTGCAGAAAGTGTCAAAACGTGTTTTTCAGCAGAAATAAACATGTTTCTGCAAGTTTGGTCAACCCCATGTAAGTTATGGGGCAGTTACAGTACACTTTTCAAAACGTGTTTTTCAGCCCGAAATAAACACGTTTTTTCAGACAACTGAATCCCTATGTAACTGCAAGCTCAGAAGAGCCCACACACTCAGCTCTTAACCCCAGTGTGCAGAAAGTGTCAAAACGTGTTTTTCAGCAGAAATAAACATGTTTCTGCAAGTTTGGTCAACCCCATGTAAGTTATGGGGCAGTTACAGTACACTTTTCAAAACGTGTTTTTCAGCCCGAAATAAACGCGTTTTTTCAGACAACTGAATCCGTATGTAACTGCAAGGCTCAGAAGAGCCCACACACACTGCTCTTAACCCCAGTGTGCAGAAAGTGTCAAAACATGTTTTTCAGCAGAAATAAACATGTTTCTGCAAGTTTGGTCAACCCCATGTAAGTTATGGGGCAGTAACAGCACTTTTTTCAAAACGTGTTTTTCAGCCCGAAATAAACGCGTTTTTTCAGACAACTGAATCCCTATGTAACTGCAAGGCTCAGAAGAGCCCACACACTCTGCTCTTAACCCCAGTGTGCAGAAAGTGTCAAAACGTGTTTTTCAGCAGAAATAAACATGTTTCTGCAAGTTTGGTCAACCCCATGTAAGTTATGGGGCAGTTACAGTACACTTTTCAAAACGTGTTTTTCAGCCCGAAATAAACGCGTTTTTTCAGACAACTGAATCCGTATGTAACTGCAAGGCTCAGAAGAGCCCACACACTCTGCTCTTAACCCCACTGTGCAGAAAGTGTCAAAACATGTTTTTCAGCAGAAATAAACATGTTTCTGCAAGTTTGGTCAACCCCATGTCAGTTATGGGGCAGTAACAGCACTTTTTTCAAAACGTGTTTTTCAGCACGAAATAAACGCGTTTTTTCAGACAACTGAATCCCTATGTAACTGCAAAGCTCAGAAGAGCCCACACACTCTGCTCTTAACCCCAGTGTGCAGAAAGTGTCAAAACGTGTTTTTCAGCAGAAATAAACATGTTTCTGCAAGTTTGGTCATCCCCATGTAAGTTATGGGGCAGTTATAGTACACTTTTCAAAACGTGTTTTTCAGCCCGAAATAAACGCGTTTTTTCAGACAACTGAATCCTTATGTAACTGCAAGGCTCAGAAGAGCCCACACACTCTGCTCTTAACCCCAGTGTGCAGAAAGTGTCAAAACGTGTTTTTCAGCAGAAATAAACATGTTTCTGCAAGTTTGGTCAACCCCATGTAAGTTATGGGGCAGTTACAGTACACTTTTCAAAACGTGTTTTTCAGCCCGAAATAAACACGTTTTTTCAGACAACTGAATCCCTATGTAACTGCAAGCTCAGAAGAGCCCACACACTCAGCTCTTAACCCCAGTGTGCAGAAAGTGTCAAAACGTGTTTTTCAGCAGAAATAAACATGTTTCTGCAAGTTTGGTCAACCCCATGTAAGTTATGGGGCAGTTACAGTACACTTTTCAAAACGTGTTTTTCAGCCCGAAATAAACGCGTTTTTTCTAACAACTGAATCCGTATGTAACTGCAAGGCTCAGAAGAGCCCACACACACTGCTCTTAACCCCAGTGTGCAGAAAGTGTCAAAACATGTTTTTCAGCAGAAATAAACATGTTTCTGCAAGTTTGGTCAACCCCATGTAAGTTATTAGACAGTAACAGCACTTTTTTCAAAACGTGTTTTTCAGCCCGAAATAAACGCGTTTTTTCAGACAACTGAATGCCTATGTAACTGCAAGGCTCAGAAGAGCCCACACACTCTGCTCTTAACCCCAGTGTGCAGAAAGTGTCAAAACGTGTTTTTCAGCAGACATAAACATGTTTCTGCAAGTTTGGTCAAACCCATGTAAGTTATGGGGCAGTTATAGTACACTTTTCAAAACGTGTTTTTCAGCCCGAAATAAACGCGTTTTTTCAGACAACTGAATCCCTATGTAACTGCAAGCTCAGAAGAGCCCACACACTCAGCTCTTAACCCCAGTGTGCAGAAAGTGTCAAAACATGTTTTTCAGCAGAAATAAACATGTTTCTGCAAGTTTGGTCAACCCCATGTAAGTTATTGGACAGTAACAGCACTTTTTTCAAAACGTGTTTTTCAGCCCGAAATAAACGCGTTTTTTCAGACAACTGAATGCCTATGTAACTGCAAGGCTCAGAAGAGCCCACACACTCTGCTCTTAACCCCAGTGTGCAGAAAGTGTCAAAACATGTTTTTCAGCAGAAATAAACATGTTTCTGGAAGTTTGGTCATCCCCATTTAAGTTATGGGGCAGTTACAGTACACTTTTCAAAACGTGTTTTTCAGCCCGAAATAAACGCGTTTTTTCAGAAAACTGAATCCGTATGTAACTGCAAGGCTCAGAAGAGCCCACACACTCTGCTCTTAACCCCAGTGTGCAGAAAGTGTCAAAACGTATTTTTCAGCAGAAATAAACATGTTTCTGCAAGTTTGATCATCCCCAAGTAAGTTATGGGGCAGTTACAGCACTTTTTTCAAAACGTGTTTTTCAGCCCGAAATAAACGCGTTTTTTCAGACAACTGAATCCCTATGTAACTGCAAGGCTCAGAAGAGCCCACACACTCTGCTCTTAACCCCAGTGTGCAGAAAGTGTCAAAACGTGTTTTTCAGCAGAAATAAACATGTTTCTGCAAGTTTGGTCAACCCTATGTAAGTTATGGGGCAGTTACAGTACACTTTTCAAAACTTGTTTTTCAGCCCGAAATAAACGCGTTTTTTCAGACAACTGAATCCGTATGTAACTGCAAGGCTCAGAAGAGCCCACACACTCTGCTCTTAACCCCACTGTGCAGAACGTGTCAAAACGTGTTTTTCAGCAGAAATAAACATGTTTCTGCAAGTTTGGTCAACCCCATGTAAGTTATGGGGCAGTTACAGTACACTTTTCAAAACGTGTTTTTCAGCCCGAAATAAACGCGTTTTTTCAGACAACTGAATCCCTATGTAACTGCAAGGCTCAGAAGAGCCCACACACTCTGCTCTTAACCCCAGTGTGCAGAAAGTGTCAAAACGTGTTTTTCAGCAGAAATAAACATGTTTCTGCAAGTTTGGTCCACCCTATGTAAGTTATGGGGCAGTTACAGTACACTTTTTTCAAAACGTGTTTTTCAGCCCGAAATAAACGCGTTTTTTCAGACAACTGAATCCCTATGTAACTGCAAGGCTCAGAAGAGCCCACACACTCTGCTTTTAACCCCAGTGTGCAGAAAGTGTCAAAACGTGTTTTTCAGCAGAAATAAACATGTTTCTGCAAGTTTGGTCAACCCCATGTAAGTTATGGGGCAGTTACAGTACACTTTTCAAAACTTGTTTTTCAGCCCGAAATAAACGCGTTTTTTCAGACAACTGAATCCGTATGTAACTGCAAGGCTCAGAAGAGCCCACACACTCTGCTCTTAACCCCACTGTGCAGAAAGTGTCAAAACATGTTTTTCAGCAGAAATAAACATGTTTCTGCAAGTTTGGTCAACCCCATGTCAGTTATGGGGCAGTAACAGCACTTTTTTCAAAACGTGTTTTTCAGCACGAAATAAACGCGTTTTTTCAGACAACTGAATCCCTATGTAACTGCAAGGCTCAGAAGAGCCCACACACTCTGCTCTTAACCCCAGTGTGCAGAAAGTGTCAAAACGTGTTTTTCAGCAGAAATAAACATGTTTCTGCAAGTTTGGTCATCCCCATGTAAGTTATGGGGCAGTTATAGTACACTTTTCAAAACGTGTTTTTCAGCCCGAAATAAACGCGTTTTTTCAGACAACTGAATCCTTATGTAACTACAAGGCTCAGAAGAGCCCACACACTCTGCTCTTAGCCCCAGTGTACAGAAAGTGTCAAAACGTGCTTTTCAGCAGAAATAAACATGTTTCTGCAAGTTTGGTCAACCCCATGTCAGTTATGGGGCAGTAACAGCACTTTTTTCAAAACGTGTTTTTCAGCCCGAAATAAACGCGTTTTTTCAGACAACTGAATGCCTATCTAACTGCAAGGCTCAGAAGAGCCCACACACTCTGCTCTTAACCCCAGTGTGCAGAAAGTGTCAAAACGTGTTTTTCAGCATAAATAAACATGTTTCTGCAAGTTTGGTCAACCCCATGTAAGTTATGGGGCAGTTACAGTACACTTTTCAAAACGTGTTTTTCAGCCCGAAATAAACACGTTTTTTCAGACAACTGAATCCCTATTTAACTGCAAGCTCAGAAGAGCCCACACACTCAGCTCTTAACCCCAGTGTGCAGAAAGTGTCAAAACGTGTTTTTCAGCAGAAATAAACATGTTTCTGCAAGTTTGGTCAACCCCATGTCAGTTATGGGGCAGTAACAGCACTTTTTTCAAAACGTGTTTTTCAGCACGAAATAAACGCGTTTTTTCAGACAACTGAATCCCTATGTAACTGCAAAGCTCAGAAGAGCCCACACACTCTGCTCTTAACCCCAGTGTGCAGAAAGTGTCAAAACGTGTTTTTCAGCAGAAATAAACATGTTTCTGGAAGTTTGATCATCCCCATGTAAGTTATGGGGCAGTTACAGTACACTTTTCAAAACGTGTTTTTCAGCCTGAAATAAACACGTTATTTCAGACAACTGAATCCCTATGTAACTGCAAGCTCAGAAGAGCCCACAAACTCAGCTCTTAACCCCAGTGTGCAGAAAGTGTCAAAACATGTTTTTCAGCAGAAATAAACATGTTTCTGCAAGTTTGGTCAACCCCATGTAAGTTATGGGGCAGTAACAGCACTTTTTTTCAAAACGTGTTTTTCAGCCCGAAATAAACGCGTTTTTTCAGACAACTGAATCCCTATGTAACTGCAAGGCTCAGAAGAGCCCACACACTCTGCTCTTAACCCCAGTGTGCAGAAAGTGTCAAAACGTGTTTTTCAGCAGAAATAAACATGTTTCTGGAAGTTTGGTCATCCCCATGTAAGTTATGGGGCAGTTACAGTACACTTTTCAAAACGTGTTTTTCAGCCCGAAATAAACGCGTTTTTTCAGACAACTGAATCCGTATGTAACTGCAAGGCTCAGAAGAGCCCACACACTCTGTTCTTAACCGCAGTGTGCAGAAAGTGTCAAAACGTGTTTTTCAGCAAAAATAAACATGTTTCTGCAAGTTTGGTCAACCCCATGTAAGTTATGGGGCAGTAACAGCACATTTTTCAAAACGTGTTTTTCAGCCCGAAATAAACGCGTTTTTTCAGACAAATGAATCCCTATGTAACTGCAAGGCTCAGAAGAGCCCACACACTCTGCTCTTAACCCCAGTGTGCAGAAAGTGTCAAAACATGTTTTTCAGCAGAAATAAACATGTTTCTGCAAGTTTGGTCAACCCCATGTAAGTTATGGGGCAGTAACAGCACTTTTTTCAAAACGTGTTTTTCAGCCCGAAATAGACGCGTTTTTTTCAGACAACTGAATCCCTATGTAACTGCAAGGCTCAGAAGAGCCCACACACTCTGCTCTTAACCCCAGTGTGCAGAAAGTGTCAAAACGTGTTTTTCAGCAGAAATAAACATGTTTCTGGAAGTTTGGTCATCCCCATGTAAGTTATGGGGCAGTTACAGTACACTTTTCAAAACGTGTTTTTCAGCCCGAAATAAACGCGTTTTTTCAGACAACTGAATCCGTATGTAACTGCAAGGCTCAGAAGAGCCCACACACTCTGCTCTTAACCGCAGTGTGCAGAAAGTGTCAAAACGTGTTTTTCAGCAAAAATAAACATGTTTCTGCAAGTTTGGTCAACCCCATGTAAGTTATGGGGCAGTAACAGCACTTTTTTCAAAACGTGTTTTTCAGCCCGAAATAAACGCGTTTTTTCAGACAACTGAATCCCTATGTAACTGCAAGGCTCAGAAGAGCCCACACACTCTGCTCTTAACCCCAGTGTGCAGAAAGTGTCAAAACGTGTTTTTCAGCAGAAATAAACATGTTTCTGCAAGTTTGGTCATCCCCATGTAAGTTATGGGGCAGTTACAGTACACTTTTCAAAACGTGTTTTTCAGCCCGAAATAAACGCGTTTTTTCAGACAACTGAATCCCTATGTAACTGCAAAGCTCAGAAGAGCCCACACACTCTGCTCTTAACCCCAGTGTGCAGAAAGTGTCAAAACGTGTTTTTCAGCAGAAATAAACATGTTTCTGGAAGTTTGATCATCCCCATGTAAGTTATGGGGCAGTTACAGTACACTTTTCAAAACGTGTTTTTCAGCCTGAAATAAACACGTTATTTCAGACAACTGAATCCCTATGTAACTGCAAGCTCAGAAGAGCCCACAAACTCAGCTCTTAACCCCAGTGTGCAGAAAGTGTCAAAACATGTTTTTCAGCAGAAATAAACATGTTTCTGCAAGTTTGGTCAACCCCATGTAAGTTATGGGGCAGTAACAGCACTTTTTTTCAAAACGTGTTTTTCAGCCCGAAATAAACGCGTTTTTTCAGACAACTGAATCCCTATGTAACTGCAAGGCTCAGAAGAGCCCACACACTCTGCTCTTAACCCCAGTGTGCAGAAAGTGTCAAAACGTGTTTTTCAGCAGAAATAAACATGTTTCTGGAAGTTTGGTCATCCCCATGTAAGTTATGGGGCAGTTACAGTACACTTTTCAAAACGTGTTTTTCAGCCCGAAATAAACGCGTTTTTTCAGACAACTGAATCCGTATGTAACTGCAAGGCTCAGAAGAGCCCACACACTCTGTTCTTAACCGCAGTGTGCAGAAAGTGTCAAAACGTGTTTTTCAGCAAAAATAAACATGTTTCTGCAAGTTTGGTCAACCCCATGTAAGTTATGGGGCAGTAACAGCACATTTTTCAAAACGTGTTTTTCAGCCCGAAATAAACGCGTTTTTTCAGACAAATGAATCCCTATGTAACTGCAAGGCTCAGAAGAGCCCACACACTCTGCTCTTAACCCCAGTGTGCAGAAAGTGTCAAAACGTGTTTTTCAGCAGAAATAAACATGTTTCTGCAAGTTTGGTCAACCCCATGTAAGTTATGGGGCAGTTACAGTACACTTTTCAAAACGTGTTTTTCAGCCTGAAATAAACACGTTATTTCAGACAACTGAATCCCTATGTAACTGCAAGCTCAGATGAGCCCACAAACTCAGCTCTTAACCCCAGTGTGCAGAAAGTGTCAAAACATGTTTTTCAGCAGAAATAAACATGTTTCTGCAAGTTTGGTCAACCCCATGTAAGTTATGGGGCAGTAACAGCACTTTTTTTCAAAACGTGTTTTTCAGCCCGAAATAAACGCGTTTTTTCAGACAACTGAATCCCTATGTAACTGCAAGGCTCAGAAGAGCCCACACACTCTGCTCTTAACCCCAGTGTGCAGAAAGTGTCAAAACATGTTTTTCAGCAGAAATAAACATGTTTCTGCAAGTTTGGTCAACCCCATGTAAGTTATGGGGCAGTAACAGCACTTTTTTCAAAACGTGTTTTTCAGCCCGAAATAGACGCGTTTTTTTCAGACAACTGAATCCCTATGTAACTGCAAGGCTCAGAAGAGCCCACACACTCTGCTCTTAACCCCAGTGTGCAGAAAGTGTCAAAACGTGTTTTTCAGCAGAAATAAACATGTTTCTGGAAGTTTGGTCATCCCCATGTAAGTTATGGGGCAGTTACAGTACACTTTTCAAAACGTGTTTTTCAGCCCGAAATAAACGCGTTTTTTCAGACAACTGAATCCGTATGTAACTGCAAGGCTCAGAAGAGCCCACACACTCTGCTCTTAACCGCAGTGTGCAGAAAGTGTCAAAACGTGTTTTTCAGCAAAAATAAACATGTTTCTGCAAGTTTGGTCAACCCCATGTAAGTTATGGGGCAGTAACAGCACTTTTTTCAAAACGTGTTTTTCAGCCCGAAATAAACGCGTTTTTTCAGACAACTGAATCCCTATGTAACTGCAAGGCTCAGAAGAGCCCACACACTCTGCTCTTAACCCCAGTGTGCAGAAAGTGTCAAAACGTGTTTTTCAGCAGAAATAAACATGTTTCTGCAAGTTTGGTCATCCCCATGTAAGTTATGGGGCAGTTACAGTACACTTTTCAAAACGTGTTTTTCAGCCCGAAATAAACGCGTTTTTTCAGACAACTGAATCCCTATGTAACTGCAAGGCTCAGAAGAGCCCACACACTCTGCTCTTAACCCCAGTGTGCAGAAAGTGTCAAAACGTGTTTTTCAGCAGAAATAAACATGTTTCTGCAAGTTTGGTCAACCCCATGTAAGTTATGGGGCAGTTACAGTACACTTTTCAAAACGTGTTTTTCAGCCCGAAATAAACGCGTTTTTTCAGACAACTGAATCCGTATGTAACTGCAAGGCTCAGAAGAGCCCACACACTCTGCTCTTAACCCCACTGTGCAGAAAGTGTCAAAACATGTTTTTCAGCAGAAATAAACATGTATCTGCAAGTTTGGTCAACCCCATGTCAGTTATGGGGCAGTAACAGCACTTTTTTCAAAACGTGTTTTTCAGCACGAAATAAACGCGTTTTTTCAGACAACTGAATCCCTATGTAACTGCAAAGCTCAGAAGAGCCCACACACTCTGCTCTTAACCCCAGTGTGCAGAAAGTGTCAAAACATGTTTTTCAGCAGAAATAAACATGTTTCTGCAAGTTTGGTCAACCCCATGTAAGTTATGGGGCAGTAACAGCACTTTTTTCAAAACGTGTTTTTCAGCCCGAAATAAACGCGTTTTTTCAGACAACTGAATCCCTATGTTACTGCAAGGCTCAGAAGAGCCCACACACTCTGCTCTTAACCCCAGTGTGCAGAAAGTGTCAAAACGTGTTTTTCAGCAGAAATAAACATGTTTCTGGAAGTTTGATCATCCCCATGTAAGTTATGGGGCAGTTACAGTACACTTTTCAAAACGTGTTTTTCAGCCTGAAATAAACACGTTATTTCAGACAACTGAATCCCTATGTAACTGCAAGCTCAGAAGAGCCCACAAACTCAGCTCTTAACCCCAGTGTGCAGAAAGTGTCAAAACATGTTTTTCAGCAGAAATAAACATGTTTCTGCAAGTTTGGTCAACCCCATGTAAGTTATGGGGCAGTAACAGCACTTTTTTTCAAAACGTGTTTTTCAGCCCGAAATAAACGCGTTTTTTCAGACAACTGAATCCCTATGTAACTGCAAGGCTCAGAAGAGCCCACACACTCTGCTCTTAACCCCAGTGTGCAGAAAGTGTCAAAACATGTTTTTCAGCAGAAATAAACATGTTTCTGGAAGTTTGGTCATCCCCATGTAAGTTATGGGGCAGTTACAGTACACTTTTCAAAACGTGTTTTTCAGCCCGAAATAAACGCGTTTTTTCAGACAACTGAATCCCTATGTAACTGCAAGGCTCAGAAGAGCCCACACACTCTGCTCTTAACTCCAGTGTGCAGAAAGTGTCAAAACGTGTTTTTCAGCAGAAATAAACATGTTTCTGCAAGTTTGGTCAACCCCATGTAAGTTATGGGGCAGTTACAGTACACTTTTCAAAACGTGTTTTTCAGCCCGAAATAAACGCGTTTTTTCAGAGAACTGAATCCGTATGTAACTGCAAGGCTCAGAAGAGCCCACACACTCTGCTCTTAACCCCACTGTGCAGAAAGTGTCAAAACATGTTTTTCAGCAGAAATAAACATGTTTCTGCAAGTTTGGTCAACCCCATGTCAGTTATGGGGCAGTAACAGCACTTTTTTCAAAACGTGTTTTTCAGCACGAAATAAACGCGTTTTTTCAGACAACTGAATCCCTATGTTACTGCAAGGCTCAGAAGAGCCCACACACTCTGCTCTTAACCCCAGTGTGCAGAAAGTGTCAAAACGTGTTTTTCAGCAGAAATAAACATGTTTCTGGAAGTTTGATCATCCCCATGTAAGTTATGGGGCAGTTACAGTACACTTTTCAAAACGTGTTTTTCAGCCTGAAATAAACACGTTATTTCAGACAACTGAATCCCTATGTAACTGCAAGCTCAGAAGAGCCCACAAACTCAGCTCTTAACCCCAGTGTGCAGAAAGTGTCAAAACATGTTTTTCAGCAGAAATAAACATGTTTCTGCAAGTTTGGTCAACCCCATGTAAGTTATGGGGCAGTAACAGCACTTTTTTTCAAAACGTGTTTTTCAGCCCGAAATAAACGCGTTTTTTCAGACAACTGAATCCCTATGTAACTGCAAGGCTCAGAAGAGCCCACACAATCTGCTCTTAACCCCAGTGTGCAGAAAGTGTCAAAACATGTTTTTCAGCAGAAATAAACATGTTTCTGGAAGTTTGGTCATCCCCATGTAAGTTATGGGGCAGTTACAGTACACTTTTCAAAACGTGTTTTTCAGCCCGAAATAAACGCGTTTTTTCAGACAACTGAATCCGTATGTAACTGCAAGGCTCAGAAGAGCCCACACACTCTGCTCTTAACCCCAGTGTGCAGAAAGTGTCAAAACGTGTTTTTCAGCAGAAATAAACATGTTTCTGCAAGTTTGGTCAACCCCATGTAAGTTATGGGGCAGTTACAGTACACTTTTCAAAACGTGTTTTTCAGCCCGAAATAAACGCGTTTTTTCAGACAACTGAATCCCTATGTAACTGCAAGGCTCAGAAGAGCCCACACACTCTGCTCTTAGCCCCAGTGTGCAGAAAGTGTCAAAACGTGCTTTTCAGCAGAAATAAACATGTTTCTGCAAGTTTGGTCAACCCCATGTCAGTTATGGGGCAGTAACAGCACTTTTTTCAAAACGTGTTTTTCAGCCCGAAATAAACGCGTTTTTTCAGACAACTGAATCCGTATGTAACTGCAAGGCTCAGAAGAGCCCACACACACTGCTCTTAACCCCAGTGTGCAGAAGGTGTCAAAACGTGCTTTTCAACAGAAATAAACATGTTTCTGCAAGTTTGGTCAACCCCATGTAAGTTATGGGGCAGTAACAGCACTTTTTTCAAAACGTGTTTTTCAGCCCGAAATAAACGCGTTTTTTCAGACAACTGAATCCCTATGTAACTGCAAGGCTCAGAAGAGCCCACACACTCTGCTCTTAACCCCAGTGTGCAGAAAGTGTCAAAACGTGTTTTTCAGCAGAAATAAACATGTTTCTGGAAGTTTGGTCATCCCCATGGAAGTTATGGGGCAGTTACAGTACACTTTTCAAAACGTGTTTTTCAGCCCGAAATAAACGCGTTTTTTCAGACAACTGAATGCCTATGTAACTGCAAGGCTCAGAAGAGCCCACACACTCTGCTCTTAACCCCAGTGTGCAGAAAGTGTCAAAACGTGTTTTTCAGCAGAAATAAACATGTTTCTGCAAGTTTGGTCAACCCCATGTAAGTTATGGGGCAGTTACAGTACACTTTTCAAAACGTGTTTTTCAGCCCGAAATAAACACGTTTTTTCAGACAACTGAATCCCTATGTAACTGCAAGCTCAGAAGAGCCCACACACTCAGCTCTTAACCCCAGTGTGCAGAAAGTGTCAAAACGTGTTTTTCAGCAGAAATAAACATGTTTCTGCAAGTTTGGTCAACCCCATGTAAGTTATGGGGCAGTTACAGTACACTTTTCAAAACGTGTTTTTCAGCCCGAAATAAACGCGTTTTTTCAGACAACTGAATCCGTATGTAACTGCAAGGCTCAGAAGAGCCCACACACACTGCTCTTAACCCCAGTGTGCAGAAAGTGTCAAAACATGTTTTTCAGCAGAAATAAACATGTTTCTGCAAGTTTGGTCAACCCCATGTAAGTTATGGGGCAGTAACAGCACTTTTTTCAAAACGTGTTTTTCAGCCCGAAATAAACGCGTTTTTTCAGACAACTGAATCCCTATGTAACTGCAAGGCTCAGAAGAGCCCACACACTCTGCTCTTAACCCCAGTGTGCAGAAAGTGTCAAAACGTGTTTTTCAGCAGAAATAAACATGTTTCTGCAAGTTTGGTCAACCCCATGTAAGTTATGGGGCAGTTACAGTACACTTTTCAAAACGTGTTTTTCAGCCCGAAATAAACGCGTTTTTTCAGACAACTGAATCCGTATGTAACTGCAAGGCTCAGAAGAGCCCACACACTCTGCTCTTAACCCCACTGTGCAGAAAGTGTCAAAACATGTTTTTCAGCAGAAATAAACATGTTTCTGCAAGTTTGGTCAACCCCATGTCAGTTATGGGGCAGTAACAGCACTTTTTTCAAAACGTGTTTTTCAGCACGAAATAAACGCGTTTTTTCAGACAACTGAATCCCTATGTAACTGCAAAGCTCAGAAGAGCCCACACACTCTGCTCTTAACCCCAGTGTGCAGAAAGTGTCAAAACGTGTTTTTCAGCAGAAATAAACATGTTTCTGCAAGTTTGGTCATCCCCATGTAAGTTATGGGGCAGTTATAGTACACTTTTCAAAACGTGTTTTTCAGCCCGAAATAAACGCGTTTTTTCAGACAACTGAATCCTTATGTAACTGCAAGGCTCAGAAGAGCCCACACACTCTGCTCTTAACCCCAGTGTGCAGAAAGTGTCAAAACGTGTTTTTCAGCAGAAATAAACATGTTTCTGCAAGTTTGGTCAACCCCATGTAAGTTATGGGGCAGTTACAGTACACTTTTCAAAACGTGTTTTTCAGCCCGAAATAAACACGTTTTTTCAGACAACTGAATCCCTATGTAACTGCAAGCTCAGAAGAGCCCACACACTCAGCTCTTAACCCCAGTGTGCAGAAAGTGTCAAAACGTGTTTTTCAGCAGAAATAAACATGTTTCTGCAAGTTTGGTCAACCCCATGTAAGTTATGGGGCAGTTACAGTACACTTTTCAAAACGTGTTTTTCAGCCCGAAATAAACGCGTTTTTTCTAACAACTGAATCCGTATGTAACTGCAAGGCTCAGAAGAGCCCACACACACTGCTCTTAACCCCAGTGTGCAGAAAGTGTCAAAACATGTTTTTCAGCAGAAATAAACATGTTTCTGCAAGTTTGGTCAACCCCATGTAAGTTATTGGACAGTAACAGCACTTTTTTCAAAACGTGTTTTTCAGCCCGAAATAAACGCGTTTTTTCAGACAACTGAATGCCTATGTAACTGCAAGGCTCAGAAGAGCCCACACACTCTGCTCTTAACCCCAGTGTGCAGAAAGTGTCAAAACGTGTTTTTCAGCAGACATAAACATGTTTCTGCAAGTTTGGTCAAACCCATGTAAGTTATGGGGCAGTTATAGTACACTTTTCAAAACGTGTTTTTCAGCCCGAAATAAACGCGTTTTTTCAGACAACTGAATCCCTATGTAACTGCAAGCTCAGAAGAGCCCACACACTCAGCTCTTAACCCCAGTGTGCAGAAAGTGTCAAAACATGTTTTTCAGCAGAAATAAACATGTTTCTGCAAGTTTGGTCAACCCCATGTAAGTTATTGGACAGTAACAGCACTTTTTTCAAAACGTGTTTTTCAGCCCGAAATAAACGCGTTTTTTCAGACAACTGAATGCCTATGTAACTGCAAGGCTCAGAAGAGCCCACACACTCTGCTCTTAACCCCAGTGTGCAGAAAGTGTCAAAACATGTTTTTCAGCAGAAATAAACATGTTTCTGGAAGTTTGGTCATCCCCATTTAAGTTATGGGGCAGTTACAGTACACTTTTCAAAACGTGTTTTTCAGCCCGAAATAAACGCGTTTTTTCAGAAAACTGAATCCGTATGTAACTGCAAGGCTCAGAAGAGCCCACACACTCTGCTCTTAACCCCAGTGTGCAGAAAGTGTCAAAACGTATTTTTCAGCAGAAATAAACATGTTTCTGCAAGTTTGATCATCCCCAAGTAAGTTATGGGGCAGTTACAGCACTTTTTTCAAAACGTGTTTTTCAGCCCGAAATAAACGCGTTTTTTCAGACAACTGAATCCCTATGTAACTGCAAGGCTCAGAAGAGCCCACACACTCTGCTCTTAACCCCAGTGTGCAGAAAGTGTCAAAACGTGTTTTTCAGCAGAAATAAACATGTTTCTGCAAGTTTGGTCAACCCTATGTAAGTTATGGGGCAGTTACAGTACACTTTTCAAAACTTGTTTTTCAGCCCGAAATAAACGCGTTTTTTCAGACAACTGAATCCGTATGTAACTGCAAGGCTCAGAAGAGCCCACACACTCTGCTCTTAACCCCACTGTGCAGAACGTGTCAAAACGTGTTTTTCAGCAGAAATAAACATGTTTCTGCAAGTTTGGTCAACCCCATGTAAGTTATGGGGCAGTTACAGTACACTTTTCAAAACGTGTTTTTCAGCCCGAAATAAACGCGTTTTTTCAGACAACTGAATCCCTATGTAACTGCAAGGCTCAGAAGAGCCCACACACTCTGCTCTTAACCCCAGTGTGCAGAAAGTGTCAAAACGTGTTTTTCAGCAGAAATAAACATGTTTCTGCAAGTTTGGTCAACCCTATGTAAGTTATGGGGCAGTTACAGTACACTTTTTTCAAAACGTGTTTTTCAGCCCGAAATAAACGCGTTTTTTCAGACAACTGAATCCCTATGTAACTGCAAGGCTCAGAAGAGCCCACACACTCTGCTTTTAACCCCAGTGTGCAGAAAGTGTCAAAACGTGTTTTTCAGCAGAAATAAACATGTTTCTGCAAGTTTGGTCAACCCCATGTAAGTTATGGGGCAGTTACAGTACACTTTTCAAAACTTGTTTTTCAGCCCGAAATAAACGCGTTTTTTCAGACAACTGAATCCGTATGTAACTGCAAGGCTCAGAAGAGCCCACACACTCTGCTCTTAACCCCACTGTGCAGAAAGTGTCAAAACATGTTTTTCAGCAGAAATAAACATGTTTCTGCAAGTTTGGTCAACCCCATGTCAGTTATGGGGCAGTAACAGCACTTTTTTCAAAACGTGTTTTTCAGCACGAAATAAACGCGTTTTTTCAGACAACTGAATCCCTATGTAACTGCAAGGCTCAGAAGAGCCCACACACTCTGCTCTTAACCCCAGTGTGCAGAAAGTGTCAAAACGTGTTTTTCAGCAGAAATAAACATGTTTCTGCAAGTTTGGTCATCCCCATGTAAGTTATGGGGCAGTTATAGTACACTTTTCAAAACGTGTTTTTCAGCCCGAAATAAACGCGTTTTTTCAGACAACTGAATCCTTATGTAACTGCAAGGCTCAGAAGAGCCCACACACTCTGCTCTTAGCCCCAGTGTACAGAAAGTGTCAAAACGTGCTTTTCAGCAGAAATAAACATGTTTCTGCAAGTTTGGTCAACCCCATGTCAGTTATGGGGCAGTAACAGCACTTTTTTCAAAACGTGTTTTTCAGCCCGAAATAAACGCGTTTTTTCAGACAACTGAATGCCTATCTAACTGCAAGGCTCAGAAGAGCCCACACACTCTGCTCTTAACCCCAGTGTGCAGAAAGTGTCAAAACGTGTTTTTCAGCATAAATAAACATGTTTCTGCAAGTTTGGTCAACCCCATGTAAGTTATGGGGCAGTTACAGTACACTTTTCAAAACGTGTTTTTCAGCCCGAAATAAACACGTTTTTTCAGACAACTGAATCCCTATTTAACTGCAAGCTCAGAAGAGCCCACACACTCAGCTCTTAACCCCAGTGTGCAGAAAGTGTCAAAACGTGTTTTTCAGCAGAAATAAACATGTTTCTGCAAGTTTGGTCAACCCCATGTCAGTTATGGGGCAGTAACAGCACTTTTTTCAAAACGTGTTTTTCAGCACGAAATAAACGCGTTTTTTCAGACAACTGAATCCCTATGTAACTGCAAAGCTCAGAAGAGCCCACACACTCTGCTCTTAACCCCAGTGTGCAGAAAGTGTCAAAACATGTTTTTCAGCAGAAATAAACATGTTTCTGCAAGTTTGGTCAACCCCATGTAAGTTATGGGGCAGTAACAGCACTTTTTTCAAAACGTGTTTTTCAGCCCGAAATAAACGCGTTTTTTCAGACAACTGAATCCCTATGTTACTGCAAGGCTCAGAAGAGCCCACACACTCTGCTCTTAACCCCAGTGTGCAGAAAGTGTCAAAACGTGTTTTTCAGCAGAAATAAACATGTTTCTGGAAGTTTGATCATCCCCATGTAAGTTATGGGGCAGTTACAGTACACTTTTCAAAACGTGTTTTTCAGCCTGAAATAAACACGTTATTTCAGACAACTGAATCCCTATGTAACTGCAAGCTCAGAAGAGCCCACAAACTCAGCTCTTAACCCCAGTGTGCAGAAAGTGTCAAAACATGTTTTTCAGCAGAAATAAACATGTTTCTGCAAGTTTGGTCAACCCCATGTAAGTTATGGGGCAGTAACAGCACTTTTTTTCAAAACGTGTTTTTCAGCCCGAAATAAACGCGTTTTTTCAGACAACTGAATCCCTATGTAACTGCAAGGCTCAGAAGAGCCCACACACTCTGCTCTTAACCCCAGTGTGCAGAAAGTGTCAAAACATGTTTTTCAGCAGAAATAAACATGTTTCTGCAAGTTTGGTCAACCCCATGTCAGTTATGGGGCAGTAACAGCACTTTTTTCAAAACGTGTTTTTCAGCCCGAAATAAACGCGTTTTTTCAGACAACTGAATCCGTATGTAACTGCAAGGCTCAGAAGAGCCCACACACTCTGCTCTTAACCGCAGTGTGCAGAAAGTGTCAAAACGTGTTTTTCAGCAAAAATAAACATGTTTCTGCAAGTTTGGTCAACCCCATGTAAGTTATGGGGCAGTAACAGCACATTTTTCAAAACGTGTTTTTCAGCCCGAAATAAACGCGTTTTTTCAGACAACTGAATCCCTATGTAACTGCAAGGCTCAGAAGAGCCCACACACTCTGCTCTTAACCCCAGTGTGCAGAAAGTGTCAAAACGTGTTTTTCAGCAGAAATAAACATGTTTCTGCAAGTTTGGTCAACCCCATGTAAGTTATGGGGCAGTTACAGTACACTTTTCAAAACGTGTTTTTCAGCCTGAAATAAACACGTTATTTCAGACAACTGAATCCCTATGTAACTGCAAGCTCAGATGAGCCCACAAACTCAGCTCTTAACCCCAGTGTGCAGAAAGTGTCAAAACATGTTTTTCAGCAGAAATAAACATGTTTCTGCAAGTTTGGTCAACCCCATGTAAGTTATGGGGCAGTAACAGCACTTTTTTTCAAAACGTGTTTTTCAGCCCGAAATAAACGCGTTTTTTCAGACAACTGAATCCCTATGTAACTGCAAAGCTCAGAAGAGCCCACACACTCTGCTCTTAACCCCAGTGTGCAGAAAGTGTCAAAACGTATTTTTCAGCAGAAATAAACATGTTTCTGCAAGTTTGATCATCCCCAAGTAAGTTATGGGGCAGTTACAGCACTTTTTTCAAAACGTGTTTTTCAGCCCGAAATAAACGCGTTTTTTCAGACAACTGAATCCCTATGTAACTGCAAGGCTCAGAAGAGCCCACACACTCTGCTCTTAACCCCAGTGTGCAGAAAGTGTCAAAACGTGTTTTTCAGCAGAAATAAACATGTTTCTGCAAGTTTGGTCAACCCTATGTAAGTTATGGGGCAGTTACAGTACACTTTTCAAAACTTGTTTTTCAGCCCGAAATAAACGCGTTTTTTCAGACAACTGAATCCGTATGTAACTGCAAGGCTCAGAAGAGCCCACACACTCTGCTCTTAACCCCACTGTGCAGAACGTGTCAAAACGTGTTTTTCAGCAGAAATAAACATGTTTCTGCAAGTTTGGTCAACCCCATGTAAGTTATGGGGCAGTTACAGTACACTTTTCAAAACGTGTTTTTCAGCCCGAAATAAACGCGTTTTTTCAGACAACTGAATCCCTATGTAACTGCAAGGCTCAGAAGAGCCCACACACTCTGCTCTTAACCCCAGTGTGCAGAAAGTGTCAAAACGTGTTTTTCAGCAGAAATAAACATGTTTCTGCAAGTTTGGTCAACCCTATGTAAGTTATGGGGCAGTTACAGTACACTTTTTTCAAAACGTGTTTTTCAGCCCGAAATAAACGCGTTTTTTCAGACAACTGAATCCCTATGTAACTGCAAGGCTCAGAAGAGCCCACACACTCTGCTTTTAACCCCAGTGTGCAGAAAGTGTCAAAACGTGTTTTTCAGCAGAAATAAACATGTTTCTGCAAGTTTGGTCAACCCCATGTAAGTTATGGGGCAGTTACAGTACACTTTTCAAAACTTGTTTTTCAGCCCGAAATAAACGCGTTTTTTCAGACAACTGAATCCGTATGTAACTGCAAGGCTCAGAAGAGCCCACACACTCTGCTCTTAACCCCACTGTGCAGAAAGTGTCAAAACATGTTTTTCAGCAGAAATAAACATGTTTCTGCAAGTTTGGTCAACCCCATGTCAGTTATGGGGCAGTAACAGCACTTTTTTCAAAACGTGTTTTTCAGCACGAAATAAACGCGTTTTTTCAGACAACTGAATCCCTATGTAACTGCAAGGCTCAGAAGAGCCCACACACTCTGCTCTTAACCCCAGTGTGCAGAAAGTGTCAAAACGTGTTTTTCAGCAGAAATAAACATGTTTCTGCAAGTTTGGTCATCCCCATGTAAGTTATGGGGCAGTTATAGTACACTTTTCAAAACGTGTTTTTCAGCCCGAAATAAACGCGTTTTTTCAGACAACTGAATCCTTATGTAACTGCAAGGCTCAGAAGAGCCCACACACTCTGCTCTTAGCCCCAGTGTACAGAAAGTGTCAAAACGTGCTTTTCAGCAGAAATAAACATGTTTCTGCAAGTTTGGTCAACCCCATGTCAGTTATGGGGCAGTAACAGCACTTTTTTCAAAACGTGTTTTTCAGCCCGAAATAAACGCGTTTTTCAGACAACTGAATGCCTATCTAACTGCAAGGCTCAGAAGAGCCCACACACTCTGCTCTTAACCCCAGTGTGCAGAAAGTGTCAAAACGTGTTTTTCAGCATAAATAAACATGTTTCTGCAAGTTTGGTCAACCCCATGTAAGTTATGGGGCAGTTACAGTACACTTTTCAAAACGTGTTTTTCAGCCCGAAATAAACACGTTTTTTCAGACAACTGAATCCCTATTTAACTGCAAGCTCAGAAGAGCCCACACACTCAGCTCTTAACCCCAGTGTGCAGAAAGTGTCAAAACGTGTTTTTCAGCAGAAATAAACATGTTTCTGCAAGTTTGGTCAACCCCATGTCAGTTATGGGGCAGTAACAGCACTTTTTTCAAAACGTGTTTTTCAGCCCGAAATAAACGCGTTTTTTCAGACAACTGAATCCGTATGTAACTGCAAGGCTCAGAAGAGCCCACACACTCTGCTCTTAACCGCAGTGTGCAGAAAGTGTCAAAACGTGTTTTTCAGCAAAAATAAACATGTTTCTGCAAGTTTGGTCAACCCCATGTAAGTTATGGGGCAGTAACAGCACATTTTTCAAAACGTGTTTTTCAGCCCGAAATAAACGCGTTTTTTCAGACAACTGAATCCCTATGTAACTGCAAGGCTCAGAAGAGCCCACACACTCTGCTCTTAACCCCAGTGTGCAGAAAGTGTCAAAACGTGTTTTTCAGCAGAAATAAACATGTTTCTGCAAGTTTGGTCAACCCCATGTAAGTTATGGGGCAGTTACAGTACACTTTTCAAAACGTGTTTTTCAGCCTGAAATAAACACGTTATTTCAGACAACTGAATCCCTATGTAACTGCAAGCTCAGATGAGCCCACAAACTCAGCTCTTAACCCCAGTGTGCAGAAAGTGTCAAAACATGTTTTTCAGCAGAAATAAACATGTTTCTGCAAGTTTGGTCAACCCCATGTAAGTTATGGGGCAGTAACAGCACTTTTTTTCAAAACGTGTTTTTCAGCCCGAAATAAACGCGTTTTTTCAGACAACTGAATCCCTATGTAACTGCAAAGCTCAGAAGAGCCCACACACTCTGCTCTTAACCCCAGTGTGCAGAAAGTGTCAAAACGTATTTTTCAGCAGAAATAAACATGTTTCTGCAAGTTTGATCATCCCCAAGTAAGTTATGGGGCAGTTACAGCACTTTTTTCAAAACGTGTTTTTCAGCCCGAAATAAACGCGTTTTTTCAGACAACTGAATCCCTATGTAACTGCAAGGCTCAGAAGAGCCCACACACTCTGCTCTTAACCCCAGTGTGCAGAAAGTGTCAAAACGTGTTTTTCAGCAGAAATAAACATGTTTCTGCAAGTTTGGTCAACCCTATGTAAGTTATGGGGCAGTTACAGTACACTTTTCAAAACTTGTTTTTCAGCCCGAAATAAACGCGTTTTTTCAGACAACTGAATCCGTATGTAACTGCAAGGCTCAGAAGAGCCCACACACTCTGCTCTTAACCCCACTGTGCAGAACGTGTCAAAACGTGTTTTTCAGCAGAAATAAACATGTTTCTGCAAGTTTGGTCAACCCCATGTAAGTTATGGGGCAGTTACAGTACACTTTTCAAAACGTGTTTTTCAGCCCGAAATAAACGCGTTTTTTCAGACAACTGAATCCCTATGTAACTGCAAGGCTCAGAAGAGCCCACACACTCTGCTCTTAACCCCAGTGTGCAGAAAGTGTCAAAACGTGTTTTTCAGCAGAAATAAACATGTTTCTGCAAGTTTGGTCAACCCTATGTAAGTTATGGGGCAGTTACAGTACACTTTTTTCAAAACGTGTTTTTCAGCCCGAAATAAACGCGTTTTTTCAGACAACTGAATCCCTATGTAACTGCAAGGCTCAGAAGAGCCCACACACTCTGCTTTTAACCCCAGTGTGCAGAAAGTGTCAAAACGTGTTTTTCAGCAGAAATAAACATGTTTCTGCAAGTTTGGTCAACCCCATGTAAGTTATGGGGCAGTTACAGTACACTTTTCAAAACTTGTTTTTCAGCCCGAAATAAACGCGTTTTTTCAGACAACTGAATCCGTATGTAACTGCAAGGCTCAGAAGAGCCCACACACTCTGCTCTTAACCCCACTGTGCAGAAAGTGTCAAAACATGTTTTTCAGCAGAAATAAACATGTTTCTGCAAGTTTGGTCAACCCCATGTCAGTTATGGGGCAGTAACAGCACTTTTTTCAAAACGTGTTTTTCAGCACGAAATAAACGCGTTTTTTCAGACAACTGAATCCCTATGTAACTGCAAGGCTCAGAAGAGCCCACACACTCTGCTCTTAACCCCAGTGTGCAGAAAGTGTCAAAACGTGTTTTTCAGCAGAAATAAACATGTTTCTGCAAGTTTGGTCATCCCCATGTAAGTTATGGGGCAGTTATAGTACACTTTTCAAAACGTGTTTTTCAGCCCGAAATAAACGCGTTTTTTCAGACAACTGAATCCTTATGTAACTGCAAGGCTCAGAAGAGCCCACACACTCTGCTCTTAGCCCCAGTGTACAGAAAGTGTCAAAACGTGCTTTTCAGCAGAAATAAACATGTTTCTGCAAGTTTGGTCAACCCCATGTCAGTTATGGGGCAGTAACAGCACTTTTTTCAAAACGTGTTTTTCAGCCCGAAATAAACGCGTTTTTTCAGACAACTGAATGCCTATCTAACTGCAAGGCTCAGAAGAGCCCACACACTCTGCTCTTAACCCCAGTGTGCAGAAAGTGTCAAAACGTGTTTTTCAGCATAAATAAACATGTTTCTGCAAGTTTGGTCAACCCCATGTAAGTTATGGGGCAGTTACAGTACACTTTTCAAAACGTGTTTTTCAGCCCGAAATAAACACGTTTTTTCAGACAACTGAATCCCTATTTAACTGCAAGCTCAGAAGAGCCCACACACTCAGCTCTTAACCCCAGTGTGCAGAAAGTGTCAAAACGTGTTTTTCAGCAGAAATAAACATGTTTCTGCAAGTTTGGTCAACCCCATGTCAGTTATGGGGCAGTAACAGCACTTTTTTCAAAACGTGTTTTTCAGCACGAAATAAACGCGTTTTTTCAGACAACTGAATCCCTATGTAACTGCAAAGCTCAGAAGAGCCCACACACTCTGCTCTTAACCCCAGTGTGCAGAAAGTGTCAAAACATGTTTTTCAGCAGAAATAAACATGTTTCTGCAAGTTTGGTCAACCCCATGTAAGTTATGGGGCAGTAACAGCACTTTTTTCAAAACGTGTTTTTCAGCCCGAAATAAACGCGTTTTTTCAGACAACTGAATCCCTATGTTACTGCAAGGCTCAGAAGAGCCCACACACTCTGCTCTTAACCCCAGTGTGCAGAAAGTGTCAAAACGTGTTTTTCAGCAGAAATAAACATGTTTCTGGAAGTTTGATCATCCCCATGTAAGTTATGGGGCAGTTACAGTACACTTTTCAAAACGTGTTTTTCAGCCTGAAATAAACACGTTATTTCAGACAACTGAATCCCTATGTAACTGCAAGCTCAGAAGAGCCCACAAACTCAGCTCTTAACCCCAGTGTGCAGAAAGTGTCAAAACATGTTTTTCAGCAGAAATAAACATGTTTCTGCAAGTTTGGTCAACCCCATGTAAGTTATGGGGCAGTAACAGCACTTTTTTTCAAAACGTGTTTTTCAGCCCGAAATAAACGCGTTTTTTCAGACAACTGAATCCCTATGTAACTGCAAGGCTCAGAAGAGCCCACACACTCTGCTCTTAACCCCAGTGTGCAGAAAGTGTCAAAACATGTTTTTCAGCAGAAATAAACATGTTTCTGCAAGTTTGGTCAACCCCATGTCAGTTATGGGGCAGTAACAGCACTTTTTTCAAAACGTGTTTTTCAGCCCGAAATAAACGCGTTTTTTCAGACAACTGAATCCGTATGTAACTGCAAGGCTCAGAAGAGCCCACACACTCTGCTCTTAACCGCAGTGTGCAGAAAGTGTCAAAACGTGTTTTTCAGCAAAAATAAACATGTTTCTGCAAGTTTGGTCAACCCCATGTAAGTTATGGGGCAGTAACAGCACATTTTTCAAAACGTGTTTTTCAGCCCGAAATAAACGCGTTTTTTCAGACAACTGAATCCCTATGTAACTGCAAGGCTCAGAAGAGCCCACACACTCTGCTCTTAACCCCAGTGTGCAGAAAGTGTCAAAACGTGTTTTTCAGCAGAAATAAACATGTTTCTGCAAGTTTGGTCAACCCCATGTAAGTTATGGGGCAGTTACAGTACACTTTTCAAAACGTGTTTTTCAGCCTGAAATAAACACGTTATTTCAGACAACTGAATCCCTATGTAACTGCAAGCTCAGATGAGCCCACAAACTCAGCTCTTAACCCCAGTGTGCAGAAAGTGTCAAAACATGTTTTTCAGCAGAAATAAACATGTTTCTGCAAGTTTGGTCAACCCCATGTAAGTTATGGGGCAGTAACAGCACTTTTTTTCAAAACGTGTTTTTCAGCCCGAAATAAACGCGTTTTTTCAGACAACTGAATCCCTATGTAACTGCAAAGCTCAGAAGAGCCCACACACTCTGCTCTTAACCCCAGTGTGCAGAAAGTGTCAAAACATGTTTTTCAGCAGAAATAAACATGTTTCTGCAAGTTTGGTCAACCCCATGTAAGTTATGGGGCAGTAACAGCACTTTTTTCAAAACGTGTTTTTCAGCCCGAAATAAACGCGTTTTTTCAGACAACTGAATCCCTATGTTACTGCAAGGCTCAGAAGAGCCCACACACTCTGCTCTTAACCCCAGTGTGCAGAAAGTGTCAAAACGTGTTTTTCAGCAGAAATAAACATGTTTCTGGAAGTTTGATCATCCCCATGTAAGTTATGGGGCAGTTACAGTACACTTTTCAAAACGTGTTTTTCAGCCTGAAATAAACACGTTATTTCAGACAACTGAATCCCTATGTAACTGCAAGCTCAGAAGAGCCCACAAACTCAGCTCTTAACCCCAGTGTGCAGAAAGTGTCAAAACATGTTTTTCAGCAGAAATAAACATGTTTCTGCAAGTTTGGTCAACCCCATGTAAGTTATGGGGCAGTAACAGCACTTTTTTTCAAAACGTGTTTTTCAGCCCGAAATAAACGCGTTTTTTCAGACAACTGAATCCCTATGTAACTGCAAGGCTCAGAAGAGCCCACACACTCTGCTCTTAACCCCAGTGTGCAGAAAGTGTCAAAACATGTTTTTCAGCAGAAATAAACATGTTTCTGGAAGTTTGGTCATCCCCATGTAAGTTATGGGGCAGTTACAGTACACTTTTCAAAACGTGTTTTTCAGCCCGAAATAAACGCGTTTTTTCAGACAACTGAATCCGTATGTAACTGCAAGGCTCAGAAGAGCCCACACACTCTGCTCTTAACCGCAGTGTGCAGAAAGTGTCAAAACGTGTTTTTCAGCAAAAATAAACATGTTTCTGCAAGTTTGGTCAACCCCATGTAAGTTATGGGGCAGTAACAGCACATTTTTCAAAACGTGTTTTTCAGCCCGAAATAAACGCGTTTTTTCAGACAACTGAATCCCTATGTAACTGCAAGGCTCAGAAGAGCCCACACACTCTGCTCTTAACCCCAGTGTGCAGAAAGTGTCAAAACGTGTTTTTCAGCAGAAATAAACATGTTTCTGCAAGTTTGGTCAACCCCATGTAAGTTATGGGGCAGTTACAGTACACTTTTCAAAACGTGTTTTTCAGCCTGAAATAAACACGTTATTTCAGACAACTGAATCCCTATGTAACTGCAAGCTCAGATGAGCCCACAAACTCAGCTCTTAACCCCAGTGTGCAGAAAGTGTCAAAACATGTTTTTCAGCAGAAATAAACATGTTTCTGCAAGTTTGGTCAACCCCATGTAAGTTATGGGGCAGTAACAGCACTTTTTTTCAAAACGTGTTTTTCAGCCCGAAATAAACGCGTTTTTTCAGACAACTGAATCCCTATGTAACTGCAAGGCTCAGAAGAGCCCACACACTCTGCTCTTAACCCCAGTGTGCAGAAAGTGTCAAAACATGTTTTTCAGCAGAAATAAACATGTTTCTGCAAGTTTGGTCAACCCCATGTAAGTTATGGGGCAGTAACAGCACTTTTTTCAAAACGTGTTTTTCAGCCCGAAATAGACGCGTTTTTTTCAGACAACTGAATCCCTATGTAACTGCAAGGCTCAGAAGAGCCCACACACTCTGCTCTTAACCCCAGTGTGCAGAAAGTGTCAAAACGTGTTTTTCAGCAGAAATAAACATGTTTCTGGAAGTTTGGTCATCCCCATGTAAGTTATGGGGCAGTTACAGTACACTTTTCAAAACGTGTTTTTCAGCCCGAAATAAACGCGTTTTTTCAGACAACTGAATCCGTATGTAACTGCAAGGCTCAGAAGAGCCCACACACTCTGCTCTTAACCGCAGTGTGCAGAAAGTGTCAAAACGTGTTTTTCAGCAAAAATAAACATGTTTCTGCAAGTTTGGTCAACCCCATGTAAGTTATGGGGCAGTAACAGCACTTTTTTCAAAACGTGTTTTTCAGCCCGAAATAAACGCGTTTTTTCAGACAACTGAATCCCTATGTAACTGCAAGGCTCAGAAGAGCCCACACACTCTGCTCTTAACCCCAGTGTGCAGAAAGTGTCAAAACGTGTTTTTCAGCAGAAATAAACATGTTTCTGCAAGTTTGGTCATCCCCATGTAAGTTATGGGGCAGTTACAGTACACTTTTCAAAACGTGTTTTTCAGCCCGAAATAAACGCGTTTTTTCAGACAACTGAATCCCTATGTAACTGCAAGGCTCAGAAGAGCCCACACACTCTGCTCTTAACCCCAGTGTGCAGAAAGTGTCAAAACGTGTTTTTCAGCAGAAATAAACATGTTTCTGCAAGTTTGGTCAACCCCATGTAAGTTATGGGGCAGTTACAGTACACTTTTCAAAACGTGTTTTTCAGCCCGAAATAAACGCGTTTTTTCAGACAACTGAATCCGTATGTAACTGCAAGGCTCAGAAGAGCCCACACACTCTGCTCTTAACCCCACTGTGCAGAAAGTGTCAAAACATGTTTTTCAGCAGAAATAAACATGTTTCTGCAAGTTTGGTCAACCCCATGTCAGTTATGGGGCAGTAACAGCACTTTTTTCAAAACGTGTTTTTCAGCACGAAATAAACGCGTTTTTTCAGACAACTGAATCCCTATGTAACTGCAAAGCTCAGAAGAGCCCACACACTCTGCTCTTAACCCCAGTGTGCAGAAAGTGTCAAAACATGTTTTTCAGCAGAAATAAACATGTTTCTGCAAGTTTGGTCAACCCCATGTAAGTTATGGGGCAGTAACAGCACTTTTTTCAAAACGTGTTTTTCAGCCCGAAATAAACGCGTTTTTTCAGACAACTGAATCCCTATGTTACTGCAAGGCTCAGAAGAGCCCACACACTCTGCTCTTAACCCCAGTGTGCAGAAAGTGTCAAAACGTGTTTTTCAGCAGAAATAAACATGTTTCTGGAAGTTTGATCATCCCCATGTAAGTTATGGGGCAGTTACAGTACACTTTTCAAAACGTGTTTTTCAGCCTGAAATAAACACGTTATTTCAGACAACTGAATCCCTATGTAACTGCAAGCTCAGAAGAGCCCACAAACTCAGCTCTTAACCCCAGTGTGCAGAAAGTGTCAAAACATGTTTTTCAGCAGAAATAAACATGTTTCTGCAAGTTTGGTCAACCCCATGTAAGTTATGGGGCAGTAACAGCACTTTTTTTCAAAACGTGTTTTTCAGCCCGAAATAAACGCGTTTTTTCAGACAACTGAATCCCTATGTAACTGCAAGGCTCAGAAGAGCCCACACACTCTGCTCTTAACCCCAGTGTGCAGAAAGTGTCAAAACATGTTTTTCAGCAGAAATAAACATGTTTCTGGAAGTTTGGTCATCCCCATGTAAGTTATGGGGCAGTTACAGTACACTTTTTAAAACGTGTTTTTCAGCCCGAAATAAACGCGTTTTTTCAGACAACTGAATCCGTATGTAACTGCAAGGCTCAGAAGAGCCCACACATTCTGCTCTTAACCGCAGTGTGCAGAAAGTGTCAAAACGTGTTTTTCAGCAAAAATAAACATGTTTCTGCAAGTTTGGTCAACCCCATGTAAGTTATGGGGCAGTAACAGCACATTTTTCAAAACGTGTTTTTCAGCCCGAAATAAACGCGTTTTTTCAGACAACTGAATCCCTATGTAACTGCAAGGCTCAGAAGAGCCCACACACTCTGCTCTTAACCCCAGTGTGCAGAAAGTGTCAAAACGTGTTTTTCAGCAGAAATAAACATGTTTCTGCAAGTTTGGTCATCCCCATGTAAGTTATGGGGCAGTTACAGTAAACTTTTCAAAACCTGTTTTTCAGCCCGAAATAAACGCGTTTTTTCAGACAACTGAATCCGTATGTAACTGCAAGGCTCAGAAGAGCCCACACACTCTGCTCTTAACCCCAGTGTGCAGAAAGTGTCAAAACGTGTTTTTCAGCAGAAATAAACATGTTTCTGCAAGTTTGGTCAACCCCATGTAAGTTATGGGGCAGTTACAGTACACTTTTCAAAACGTGTTTTTCAGCCCGAAATAAACGCGTTTTTTCAGACAACTGAATCCCTATGTAACTGCAAGGCTCAGAAGAGCCCACACACTCTGCTCTTAACCCCAGTGTGCAGAAAGTGTCAAAACGTGTTTTTCAGCAGAAATAAACATGTTTCTGCAAGTTTGGTCAACCCCATGTAAGTTATGGGGCAGTTACAGTACACTTTTCAAAACGTGTTTTTCAGCCCGAAATAAACGCGTTTTTTCAGACAACTGAATCCGTATGTAACTGCAAGGCTCAGAAGAGCCCACACACTCTGCTCTTAACCCCACTGTGCAGAAAGTGTCAAAACATGTTTTTCAGCAGAAATAAACATGTTTCTGCAAGTTTGGTCATCCCCATGTAAGTTATGGGGCAGTTACAGTACACTTTTCAAAACGTGTTTTTCAGCCCGAAATAAACGCGTTTTTTCAGACAACTGAATCCTTATGTAACTGCAAGGCTCAGAAGAGCCCACACACTCTGCTCTTAACCGCAGTGTGCAGAAAGTGTCAAAACGTGTTTTTCAGCAAAAATAAACATGTTTCTGCAAGTTTGGTCAACCCCATGTAAGTTATGGGGCAGTAACAGCACATTTTTCAAAACGTGTTTTTCAGCCCGAAATAAACGCGTTTTTTCAGACAACTGAATCCCTATGTAACTGCAAGGCTCAGAAGAGCCCACACACTCTGCTCTTAACCCCAGTGTGCAGAAAGTGTCAAAACGTGTTTTTCAGCAGAAATAAACATGTTTCTGCAAGTTTGGTCATCCCCATGTAAGTTATGGGGCAGTTACAGTAAACTTTTCAAAACCTGTTTTTCAGCCCGAAATAAACGCGTTTTTTCAGACAACTGAATCCGTATGTAACTGCAAGGCTCAGAAGAGCCCACACACTCTGCTCTTAACCCCAGTGTGCAGAAAGTGTCAAAACGTGTTTTTCAGCAGAAATAAACATGTTTCTGCAAGTTTGGTCAACCCCATGTAAGTTATGGGGCAGTTACAGTACACTTTTCAAAACGTGTTTTTCAGCCCGAAATAAACGCGTTTTTTCAGACAACTGAATCCGTATGTAACTGCAAGGCTCAGAAGAGCCCACACACTCTGCTCTTAACCCCACTGTGCAGAAAGTGTCAAAACATGTTTTTCAGCAGAAATAAACATGTTTCTGCAAGTTTGGTCAACCCCATGTCAGTTATGGGGCAGTAACAGCACTTTTTTCAAAACGTGTTTTTCAGCACGAAATAAACGCGTTTTTTCAGACAACTGAATCCCTATGTAACTGCAAAGCTCAGAAGAGCCCACACACTCTGCTCTTAACCCCAGTGTGCAGAAAGTGTCAAAACGTGTTTTTCAGCAGAAATAAACATGTTTCTGCAAGTTTGGTCATCCCCATGTAAGTTATGGGGCAGTTACAGTACACTTTTCAAAACGTGTTTTTCAGCCCGAAATAAACGCGTTTTTTCAGACAACTGAATCCTTATGTAACTGCAAGGCTCAGAAGAGCCCACACACTCTGCTCTTAGCCCCAGTGTGCAGAAAGTGTCAAAACGTGCTTTTCAGCAGAAATAAACATGTTTCTGCAAGTTTGGTCAACCCCATGTCAGTTATGGGGCAGTAACAGCACTTTTTTCAAAACGTGTTTTTCAGCCCGAAATAAACGCGTTTTTTCAGACAACTGAATCCCTATGTAACTGCAAAGCTTAGAAGAGCCCACACACTCTGCTCTTAACCCCAGTGTGCAGAAAGTGTCAAAACGTGTTTTTCAGCAGAAATAAACATGTTTCTGCAAGTTTGGTCAACCCCATGTAAGTTATGGGGCAGTTACAGTACACTTTTCAAAACGTGTTTTTCAGCCTGAAATAAACACGTTATTTCAGACAACTGAATCCCTATGTAACTGCAAGCTCAGAAGAGCCCACAAACTCAGCTCTTAACCCCAGTGTGCAGAAAGTGTCAAAACATGTTTTTCAGCAGAAATAAACATGTTTCTGCAAGTTTGGTCAACCCCATGTAAGTTATGGGGCAGTTACAGTACACTTTTCAAAACGTGTTTTTCAGCCCGAAATAAACGCGTTTTTTCAGACAACTGAATCCGTATGTAACTGCAAGGCTCAGAAGAGCCCACACACTCTGCTCTTAACCGCAGTGTGCAGAAAGTGTCAAAACGTGTTTTTCAGCAAAAATAAACATGTTTCTGCAAGTTTGGTCAACCCCATGTAAGTTATGGGGCAGTAACAGCACTTTTTTCAAAACGTGTTTTTCAGCCCGAAATAAACGCGTTTTTTCAGACAACTGAATCCCTATGTAACTGCAAGGCTCAGAAGAGCCCACACACTCTGCTCTTAACCCCAGTGTGCAGAAAGTGTCAAAACGTGTTTTTCAGCAGAAATAAACATGTTTCTGCAAGTTTGGTCATCCCCATGTAAGTTATGGGGCAGTTACAGTACACTTTTCAAAACGTGTTTTTCAGCCCGAAATAAACGCGTTTTTTCAGACAACTGAATCCCTATGTAACTGCAAGGCTCAGAAGAGCCCACACACTCTGCTCTTAACCCCAGTGTGCAGAAAGTGTCAAAACGTGTTTTTCAGCAGAAATAAACATGTTTCTGCAACTTTGGTCAACCCCATGTAAGTTATGGGGCAGTTACAGTACACTTTTCAAAACGTGTTTTTCATCCCGAAATAAACGCGTTTTTTCAGACAACTGAATCCGTATGTAACTGCAAGGCTCAGAAGAGCCCACACACTCTGCTCTTAACCCCACTGTGCAGAAAATGTCAAAACATGTTTTTCAGCAGAAATAAACATGTTTCTGCAAGTTTGGTCAACCCCATGTCAGTTATGGGGCAGTAACAGCACTTTTTTCAAAACGTGTTTTTCAGCACGAAATAAACGCGTTTTTTCAGACAACTGAATCCCTATGTAACTGCAAGGCTCAGAAGAGCCCACACACTCTGCTCTTAACCCCAGTGTGCAGAAAGTGTCAAAACGTGTTTTTCAGCAGAAATAAACATGTTTCTGCAAGTTTGGTCAACCCCATGTAAGTTATGGGGCAGTTACAGTACACTTTTCAAAACGTGTTTTTCAGCCCGAAATAAACGCGTTTTTTCAGACAACTGAATCCGTATGTAACTGCAAGGCTCAGAAGAGCCCACACACTCTGCTCTTAACCCCACTGTGCAGAAAGTGTCAAAACATGTTTTTCAGCAGAAATAAACATGTTTCTGCAAGTTTGGTCAACCCCATGTCAGTTATGGGGCAGTAACAGCACTTTTTTCAAAACGTGTTTTTCAGCACGAAATAAACGCGTTTTTTCAGACAACTGAATCCCTATGTAACTGCAAAGCTCAGAAGAGCCCACACACTCTGCTCTTAACCCCAGTGTGCAGAAAGTGTCAAAACGTGTTTTTCAGCAGAAATAAACATGTTTCTGCAAGTTTGGTCATCCCCATGTAAGTTATGGGGCAGTTACAGTACACTTTTCAAAACGTGTTTTTCAGCCCGAAATAAACGCGTTTTTTCAGACAACTGAATCCTTATGTAACTGCAAGGCTCAGAAGAGCCCACACACTCTGCTCTTAGCCCCAGTGTGCAGAAAGTGTCAAAACGTGCTTTTCAGCAGAAATAAACATGTTTCTGCAAGTTTGGTCAACCCCATGTAAGTTATGGGGCAGTTACAGTACACTTTTCAAAACGTGTTTTTCAGCCCGAAATAAACGCGTTTTTTCAGACAACTGAATCCGTATGTAACTGCAAGGCTCAGAAGAGCCCACACACTCTGCTCTTAACCGCAGTGTGCAGAAAGGGTCAAAACGTGTTTTTCAGCAAAAATAAACATGTTTCTGCAAGTTTGGTCAACCCCATGTAAGTTATGGGGCAGTAACAGCACATTTTTCAAAACGTGTTTTTCAGCCCGAAATAAACGCGTTTTTTCAGACAACTGAATCCCTATGTAACTGCAAGGCTCAGAAGAGCCCACACACTCTGCTCTTAACCCCAGTGTGCAGAAAGTGTCAAAACGTGTTTTTCAGCAGAAATAAACATGTTTCTGCAAGTTTGGTCAACCCCATGTAAGTTATGGGGCAGTTACAGTACACTTTTCAAAACGTGTTTTTCAGCCCGAAATAAACGCGTTTTTTCAGACAACTGAATCCGTATGTAACTGCAAGGCTCAGAAGAGCCCACACACTCTGCTCTTAACCCCACTGTGCAGAAAGTGTCAAAACATGTTTTTCAGCAGAAATAAACATGTTTCTGCAAGTTTGGTCAACCCCATGTCAGTTATGGGGCAGTAACAGCACTTTTTTCAAAACGTGTTTTTCAGCACGAAATAAACGCGTTTTTTCAGACAACTGAATCCCTATGTAACTGCAAAGCTCAGAAGAGCCCACACACTCTGCTCTTAACCCCAGTGTGCAGAAAGTGTCAAAACGTGTTTTTCAGCAGAAATAAACATGTTTCTGCAAGTTTGGTCATCCCCATGTAAGTTATGGGGCAGTTACAGTACACTTTTCAAAACGTGTTTTTCAGCCCGAAATAAACGCGTTTTTTCAGACAACTGAATCCTTATGTAACTGCAAGGCTCAGAAGAGCCCACACACTCTGCTCTTAGCCCCAGTGTGCAGAAAGTGTCAAAACGTGCTTTTCAGCAGAAATAAACATGTTTCTGCAAGTTTGGTCAACCCCATGTAAGTTATGGGGCAGTTACAGTACACTTTTCAAAACGTGTTTTTCAGCCCGAAATAAACACGTTTTTTCAGACATCTGAATCCCTATGTAACTGCAAGCTCAGAAGAGCCCACACACTCAGCTCTTAACCCCAGTGTGCAGAAAGTGTCAAAACATGTTTTTCAGCAGAAATAAACATGTTTCTGCAAGTTTGGTCAACCCCATGTAAGTTATTGGACAGTAACAGCACTTTTTTCAAAACGTGTTTTTCAGCCCGAAATAAACGCGTTTTTTCAGACAACTGAATCCGTATGTAACTGCAAGGCTCAGAAGAGCCCACACACTCTGCTCTTAACCCCAGTGTGCAGAAAGTGTCAAAACATGTTTTTCAGCAGAAATAAACATGTTTCTGGAAGTTTGGTCATCCCCATTTAAGTTATGGGGCAGTTACAGTACACTTTTCAAAACGTGTTTTTCAGCCCGAAATAAACGCGTTTTTTCAGAAAACTGAATCCGTATGTAACTGCAAGGCTCAGAAGAGCCCACACACTCTGCTCTTAACCCCAGTGTGCAGAAAGTGTCAAAACGTGTTTTTCAGCAGAAATAAACATGTTTCTGCAAGTTTGGTCATCCCCATGTAAGTTATGGGGCAGTTACAGTACACTTTTCAAAACGTGTTTTTCAGCCCGAAATAAACGCGTTTTTTCAGACAACTGAATCCTTATGTAACTGCAAGGCTCAGAAGAGCCCACACACTCTGCTCTTAACCCCAGTGTGCAGAAAGTGTCAAAACGTGTTTTTCAGCAGACATAAACATGTTTCTGCAAGTTTGGTCAACCCCATGTCAGTTATGGGGCAGTAACAGCACTTTTTTCAAAACGTGTTTTTCAGCCCGAAATAAACGCGTTTTTTCAGACAACTGAATCCTTATGTAACTGCAAGCTCAGAAGAGCCCACACACTCAGCTCTTAACCCCAGTGTGCAGAAAGTGTCAAAACATGTTTTTCAGCAGAAATAAACATGTTTCTGCAAGTTTGGTCAACCCCATGTAAGTTATTGGACAGTAACAGCACTTTTTTCAAAACGTGTTTTTCAGCCCGAAATAAACGCGTTTTTTCAGACAACTGAATCCTTATGTAACTGCAAGGCTCAGAAGAGCCCACACACTCTGCTCTTAGCCCCAGTGTGCAGAAAGTGTCAAAACGTGCTTTTCAGCAGAAATAAACATGTTTCTGCAAGTTTGGTCAACCCCATGTCAGTTATGGGGCAGTAACAGCACTTTTTTCAAAACGTGTTTTTCAGCCCGAAATAAACGCGTTTTTTCAGACAACTGAATCCGTATGTAACTGCAAGGCTCAGAAGAGCCCACACACACTGCTCTTAACCCCAGTGTGCAGAAAGTGTCAAAACGTGTTTTTCAGCAGAAATAAACATGTTTCTGCAAGTTTGGTCAACCCCATGTAAGTTATGGGGCAGTTACAGTACATTTTTCAAAACGTGTTTTTCAGCCCGAAATAAACGCGTTTTTTCAGACAACTGAATCCGTATGTAACTGCAAGGCTCAGAAGAGCCCACACACACTGCTCTTAACCCCAGTGTGCAGAATGTGTCAAAACGTGTTTTTCAGCAGACATAAACATGTTTCTGCAAGTTTGGTCAACCCCATTTAAGTTATGGGGCAGTTACAGTACACTTTTCAAAACGTGTTTTTCAGCCCGAAATAAACGCGTTTTTTCAGAAAACTGAATCCGTATGTAACTGCAAGGCTCAGAAGAGCCCACACACTCTTCTCTTAACCCCAGTGTGCAGAAAGTGTCAAAACGTGTTTTTCAGCAGAAATAAACATGTTTCTGCAAGTTTGGTCATCCCCATGTAAGTTATGGGGCAGTTACAGTACACTTTTCAAAACATGTTTTTCAGCCCGAAATAAACGCGTTTTTTCAGACAACTGAATCCTTATGTAACTGCAAGGCTCAGAAGAGCCCACACACTCTGCTCTTAGCCCCAGTGTGCAGAAAGTGTCAAAACGTGCTTTTCAGCAGAAATAAACATGTTTCTGCAAGTTTGGTCAACCCCATGTCAGTTATGGGGCAGTAACAGCACTTTTTTCAAAACGTGTTTTTCAGCCCGAAATAAACGCGTTTTTTCAGACAACTGAATCCCTATGTAACTGCAAGGCTCAGAAGAGCCCACACACACTGCTCTTAACCCCAGTGTGCAGAAAGTGTGAAAACGTGTTTTTCAGCAGACATAAACATGTTTCTGCAAGTTTGGTCAAACCCATGTAAGTTATGGGGCAGTTATAGTACACTTTTCAAAACGTGTTTTTCAGCCCGAAATAAACGCGTTTTTTCAGACAACTGAATCCCTATGTAACTGCAAGCTCAGAAGAGCCCACACACTCAGCTCTTAACCCCAGTGTGCAGAAAGTGTCAAAACATGTTTTTCAGCAGAAATAAACATGTTTCTGCAAGTTTGGTCAACCCCATGTAAGTTATTGGACAGTAACAGCACTTTTTTCAAAACGTGTTTTTCAGCCCGAAATAAACGCGTTTTTTCAGACAACTGAATGCCTATGTAACTGCAAGGCTCAGAAGAGCCCACACACTCTGCTCTTAACCCCAGTGTGCAGAAAGTGTCAAAACGTGTTTTTCAGCAGAAATAAACATGTTTCTGCAAGTTTGGTCATCCCCATGTAAGTTATGGGGCAGTTACAGTACACTTTTCAAAACGTGTTTTTCAGCCCGAAATAAACGCGTTTTTTCAGACAACTGAATCCTTATGTAACTGCAAGGCTCAGAAGAGCCCACACACTCTGCTCTTAGCCTCAGTGTGCAGAAAGTGTCAAAACGTGCTTTTCAGCAGAAATAAACATGTTTCTGCAAGTTTGGTCAACCCCATGTCAGTTATGGGGCAGTAAAAGCACTTTTTTCAAAACGTGTTTTTCAGCCCGAAATAAACGCGTTTTTTCAGACAACTGAATCCCTATGTAACTGCAAGGCTCAGAAGAGCCCACACACTCTGCTCTTAACCCCAGTGTGCAGAAAGTGTCAAAACATGTTTTTCAGCAGAAATAAACATGTTTCTGGAAGTTTGGTCATCCCCATGTAAGTTATGGGGCAGTTACAGTACACTTTTCAAAACGTGTTTTTCAGCCCGAAATAAACGCGTTTTTTCAGACAACTGAATCCGTATGTAACTGCAAGGCTCAGAAGAGCCCACACACTCTGCTCTTAACCGCAGTGTGCAGAAAGTGTCAAAACGTGTTTTTCAGCAAAAATAAACATGTTTCTGCAAGTTTGGTCAACCCCATGTAAGTTATGGGGCAGTAACAGCACATTTTTCAAAACGTGTTTTTCAGCCCGAAATAAACGCGTTTTTTCAGACAACTGAATCCCTATGTAACTGCAAGGCTCAGAAGAGCCCACACACTCTGCTCTTAACCCCAGTGTGCAGAAAGTGTCAAAACGTGTTTTTCAGCAGAAATAAACATGTTTCTGCAAGTTTGGTCATCCCCATGTAAGTTATGGGGCAGTTACAGTAAACTTTTCAAAACCTGTTTTTCAGCCCGAAATAAACGCGTTTTTTCAGACAACTGAATCCGTATGTAACTGCAAGGCTCAGAAGAGCCCACACACTCTGCTCTTAACCCCAGTGTGCAGAAAGTGTCAAAACATGTTTTTCAGCAGAAATAAACATGTTTCTGCAAGTTTGGTCAACCCCATGTCAGTTATGGGGCAGTAACAGCACTTTTTTCAAAACGTGTTTTTCAGCACGAAATAAACGCGTTTTTTCAGACAACTGAATCCCTATGTAACTGCAAAGCTCAGAAGAGCCCACACACTCTGCTCTTAACCCCAGTGTGCAGAAAGTGTCAAAACGTGTTTTTCAGCAGAAATAAACATGTTTCTGCAAGTTTGGTCATCCCCATGTAAGTTATGGGGCAGTTACAGTACACTTTTCAAAACGTGTTTTTCAGCCCGAAATAAACGCGTTTTTTCAGACAACTGAATCCTTATGTAACTGCAAGGCTCAGAAGAGCCCACACACTCTGCTCTTAACCCCAGTGTGCAGAAAGTGTCAAAACGTGCTTTTCAGCAGAAATAAACATGTTTCTGCAAGTTTGGTCAACCCCATGTCAGTTATGGGGCAGTAACAGCACTTTTTTCAAAACGTGTTTTTCAGCACGAAATAAACGCGTTTTTTCAGACAACTGAATCCCTATGTAACTGCAAAGCTCAGAAGAGCCCACACACTCTGCTCTTAACCCCAGTGTGCAGAAAGTGTCAAAACGTGTTTTTCAGCAGAAATAAACATGTTTCTGCAAGTTTGGTCATCCCCATGTAAGTTATGGGGCAGTTACAGTACACTTTTCAAAACGTGTTTTTCAGCCCGAAATAAACGCGTTTTTTCAGACAACTGAATCCTTATGTAACTGCAAGGCTCAGAAGAGCCCACACACTCTGCTCTTAGCCCCAGTGTGCAGAAAGTGTCAAAACGTGCTTTTCAGCAGAAATAAACATGTTTCTGCAAGTTTGGTCAACCCCATGTAAGTTATGGGGCAGTTACAGTACACTTTTCAAAACGTGTTTTTCAGCCCGAAATAAACGCGTTTTTTCAGACAACTGAATCCGTATGTAACTGCAAGGCTCAGAAGAGCCCACACACTCTGCTCTTAACCGCAGTGTGCAGAAAGTGTCAAAACGTGTTTTTCAGCAAAAATAAACATGTTTCTGCAAGTTTGGTCAACCCCATGTAAGTTATGGGGCAGTAACAGCACATTTTTCAAAACGTGTTTTTCAGCCCGAAATAAACGCGTTTTTTCAGACAACTGAATCCCTATGTAACTGCAAGGCTCAGAAGAGCCCACACACTCTGCTCTTAACCCCAGTGTGCAGAAAGTGTCAAAACGTGTTTTTCAGCAGAAATAAACATGTTTCTGCAAGTTTGGTCATCCCCATGTAAGTTATGGGGCAGTTACAGTAAACTTTTCAAAACCTGTTTTTCAGCCCGAAATAAACGCGTTTTTTCAGACAACTGAATCCGTATGTAACTGCAAGGCTCAGAAGAGCCCACACACTCTGCTCTTAACCCCAGTGTGCAGAAAGTGTCAAAACGTGTTTTTCAGCAGAAATAAACATGTTTCTGCAAGTTTGGTCAACCCCATGTAAGTTATGGGGCAGTTACAGTACACTTTTCAAAACGTGTTTTTCAGCCCGAAATAAACGCGTTTTTTCACACAACTGAATCCGTATGTAACTGCAAGGCTCAGAAGAGCCCACACACTCTGCTCTTAACCCCACTGTGCAGAAAGTGTCAAAACATGTTTTTCAGCAGAAATAAACATGTTTCTGCAAGTTTGGTCAACCCCATGTCAGTTATGGGGCAGTAACAGCACTTTTTTCAAAACGTGTTTTTCAGCACGAAATAAACGCGTTTTTTCAGACAACTGAATCCCTATGTAACTGCAAAGCTCAGAAGAGCCCACAAACTCTGCTCTTAGCCCCAGTGTGCAGAAAGTGTCAAAACGTGCTTTTCAGCAGAAATAAACATGTTTCTGCAAGTTTGGTCAACCCCATGTCAGTTATGGGGCAGTAACAGCACTTTTTTCAAAACGTGTTTTTCAGCCCGAAATAAACGCGTTTTTTCAGACAACTGAATCCCTATGTAACTGCAAAGCTTAGAAGAGCCCACACACTCTGCTTTTAACCCCAGTGTGCAGAAAGTGTCAAAACGTGTTTTTCAGCAGAAATAAACATGTTTCTGCAAGTTTGGTCAACCCCATGTAAGTTATGGGGCAGTTACAGTACACTTTTCAAAACGTGTTTTTCAGCCTGAAATAAACACGTTATTTCAGACAACTGAATCCCTATGTAACTGCAAGCTCAGAAGAGCCCACAAACTCAGCTCTTAACCCCAGTGTGCAGAAAGTGTCAAAACATGTTTTTCAGCAGAAATAAACATGTTTCTGCAAGTTTGGTCAACCCCATGTAAGTTATGGGGCAGTTACAGTACACTTTTCAAAACGTGTTTTTCAGCCCGAAATAAACGCGTTTTTTCAGACAACTGAATCCGTATGTAACTGCAAGGCTCAGAAGAGCCCACACACTCTGCTCTTAACCGCAGTGTGCAGAAAGTGTCAAAACGTGTTTTTCAGCAAAAATAAACATGTTTCTGCAAGTTTGGTCAACCCCATGTAAGTTATGGGGCAGTAACAGCACTTTTTTCAAAACGTGTTTTTCAGCCCGAAATAAACGCGTTTTTTCAGACAACTGAATCCCTATGTAACTGCAAGGCTCAGAAGAGCCCACACACTCTGCTCTTAACCCCAGTGTGCAGAAAGTGTCAAAACGTGTTTTTCAGCAGAAATAAACATGTTTCTGCAAGTTTGGTCATCCCCATGTAAGTTATGGGGCAGTTACAGTACACTTTTCAAAACGTGTTTTTCAGCCCGAAATAAACGCGTTTTTTCAGACAACTGAATCCCTATGTAACTGCAAGGCTCAGAAGAGCCCACACACTCTGCTCTTAACCCCAGTGTGCAGAAAGTGTCAAAACGTGTTTTTCAGCAGAAATAAACATGTTTCTGCAACTTTGGTCAACCCCATGTAAGTTATGGGGCAGTTACAGTACACTTTTCAAAACGTGTTTTTCATCCCGAAATAAACGCGTTTTTTCAGACAACTGAATCCGTATGTAACTGCAAGGCTCAGAAGAGCCCACACACTCTGCTCTTAACCCCACTGTGCAGAAAATGTCAAAACATGTTTTTCAGCAGAAATAAACATGTTTCTGCAAGTTTGGTCAACCCCATGTCAGTTATGGGGCAGTAACAGCACTTTTTTCAAAACGTGTTTTTCAGCACGAAATAAACGCGTTTTTTCAGACAACTGAATCCCTATGTAACTGCAAAGCTCAGAAGAGCCCACACACTCTGCTCTTAACCCCAGTGTGCAGAAAGTGTCAAAACGTGTTTTTCAGCAGAAATAAACATGTTTCTGCAAGTTTGGTCATCCCCATGTAAGTTATGGGGCAGTTACAGTACACTTTTCAAAACGTGTTTTTCAGCCCGAAATAAACGCGTTTTTTCAGACAACTGAATCCTTATGTAACTGCAAGGCTCAGAAGAGCCCACACACTCTGCTCTTAACCCCAGTGTGCAGAAAGTGTCAAAACGTGCTTTTCAGCAGAAATAAACATGTTTCTGCAAGTTTGGTCAACCCCATGTCAGTTATGGGGCAGTAACAGCACTTTTTTCAAAACGTGTTTTTCAGCACGAAATAAACGCGTTTTTTCAGACAACTGAATCCCTATGTAACTGCAAAGCTCAGAAGAGCCCACACACTCTGCTCTTAACCCCAGTGTGCAGAAAGTGTCAAAACGTGTTTTTCAGCAGAAATAAACATGTTTCTGCAAGTTTGGTCATCCCCATGTAAGTTATGGGGCAGTTACAGTACACTTTTCAAAACGTGTTTTTCAGCCCGAAATAAACGCGTTTTTTCAGACAACTGAATCCTTATGTAACTGCAAGGCTCAGAAGAGCCCACACACTCTGCTCTTAGCCCCAGTGTGCAGAAAGTGTCAAAACGTGCTTTTCAGCAGAAATAAACATGTTTCTGCAAGTTTGGTCAACCCCATGTAAGTTATGGGGCAGTTACAGTACACTTTTCAAAACGTGTTTTTCAGCCCGAAATAAACGCGTTTTTTCAGACAACTGAATCCGTATGTAACTGCAAGGCTCAGAAGAGCCCACACACTCTGCTCTTAACCGCAGTGTGCAGAAAGTGTCAAAACGTGTTTTTCAGCAAAAATAAACATGTTTCTGCAAGTTTGGTCAACCCCATGTAAGTTATGGGGCAGTAACAGCACATTTTTCAAAACGTGTTTTTCAGCCCGAAATAAACGCGTTTTTTCAGACAACTGAATCCCTATGTAACTGCAAGGCTCAGAAGAGCCCACACACTCTGCTCTTAACCCCAGTGTGCAGAAAGTGTCAAAACGTGTTTTTCAGCAGAAATAAACATGTTTCTGCAAGTTTGGTCATCCCCATGTAAGTTATGGGGCAGTTACAGTAAACTTTTCAAAACCTGTTTTTCAGCCCGAAATAAACGCGTTTTTTCAGACAACTGAATCCGTATGTAACTGCAAGGCTCAGAAGAGCCCACACACTCTGCTCTTAACCCCAGTGTGCAGAAAGTGTCAAAACGTGTTTTTCAGCAGAAATAAACATGTTTCTGCAAGTTTGGTCAACCCCATGTAAGTTATGGGGCAGTTACAGTACACTTTTCAAAACGTGTTTTTCAGCCCGAAATAAACGCGTTTTTTCACACAACTGAATCCGTATGTAACTGCAAGGCTCAGAAGAGCCCACACACTCTGCTCTTAACCCCACTGTGCAGAAAGTGTCAAAACATGTTTTTCAGCAGAAATAAACATGTTTCTGCAAGTTTGGTCAACCCCATGTCAGTTATGGGGCAGTAACAGCACTTTTTTCAAAACGTGTTTTTCAGCACGAAATAAACGCGTTTTTTCAGACAACTGAATCCCTATGTAACTGCAAAGCTCAGAAGAGCCCACAAACTCTGCTCTTAGCCCCAGTGTGCAGAAAGTGTCAAAACGTGCTTTTCAGCAGAAATAAACATGTTTCTGCAAGTTTGGTCAACCCCATGTCAGTTATGGGGCAGTAACAGCACTTTTTTCAAAACGTGTTTTTCAGCCCGAAATAAACGCGTTTTTTCAGACAACTGAATCCCTATGTAACTGCAAAGCTTAGAAGAGCCCACACACTCTGCTTTTAACCCCAGTGTGCAGAAAGTGTCAAAACGTGTTTTTCAGCAGAAATAAACATGTTTCTGCAAGTTTGGTCAACCCCATGTAAGTTATGGGGCAGTTACAGTACACTTTTCAAAACGTGTTTTTCAGCCTGAAATAAACACGTTATTTCAGACAACTGAATCCCTATGTAACTGCAAGCTCAGAAGAGCCCACAAACTCAGCTCTTAACCCCAGTGTGCAGAAAGTGTCAAAACATGTTTTTCAGCAGAAATAAACATGTTTCTGCAAGTTTGGTCAACCCCATGTAAGTTATGGGGCAGTTACAGTACACTTTTCAAAACGTGTTTTTCAGCCCGAAATAAACGCGTTTTTTCAGACAACTGAATCCGTATGTAACTGCAAGGCTCAGAAGAGCCCACACACTCTGCTCTTAACCGCAGTGTGCAGAAAGTGTCAAAACGTGTTTTTCAGCAAAAATAAACATGTTTCTGCAAGTTTGGTCAACCCCATGTAAGTTATGGGGCAGTAACAGCACTTTTTTCAAAACGTGTTTTTCAGCCCGAAATAAACGCGTTTTTTCAGACAACTGAATCCCTATGTAACTGCAAGGCTCAGAAGAGCCCACACACTCTGCTCTTAACCCCAGTGTGCAGAAAGTGTCAAAACGTGTTTTTCAGCAGAAATAAACATGTTTCTGCAAGTTTGGTCATCCCCATGTAAGTTATGGGGCAGTTACAGTACACTTTTCAAAACGTGTTTTTCAGCCCGAAATAAACGCGTTTTTTCAGACAACTGAATCCCTATGTAACTGCAAGGCTCAGAAGAGCCCACACACTCTGCTCTTAACCCCAGTGTGCAGAAAGTGTCAAAACGTGTTTTTCAGCAGAAATAAACATGTTTCTGCAACTTTGGTCAACCCCATGTAAGTTATGGGGCAGTTACAGTACACTTTTCAAAACGTGTTTTTCATCCCGAAATAAACGCGTTTTTTCAGACAACTGAATCCGTATGTAACTGCAAGGCTCAGAAGAGCCCACACACTCTGCTCTTAACCCCACTGTGCAGAAAATGTCAAAACATGTTTTTCAGCAGAAATAAACATGTTTCTGCAAGTTTGGTCAACCCCATGTCAGTTATGGGGCAGTAACAGCACTTTTTTCAAAACGTGTTTTTCAGCACGAAATAAACGCGTTTTTTCAGACAACTGAATCCCTATGTAACTGCAAGGCTCAGAAGAGCCCACACACTCTGCTCTTAACCCCAGTGTGCAGAAAGTGTCAAAACGTGTTTTTCAGCAGAAATAAACATGTTTCTGCAAGTTTGGTCAACCCCATGTAAGTTATGGGGCAGTTACAGTACACTTTTCAAAACGTGTTTTTCAGCCCGAAATAAACGCGTTTTTTCAGACAACTGAATCCGTATGTAACTGCAAGGCTCAGAAGAGCCCACACACTCTGCTCTTAACCCCACTGTGCAGAAAGTGTCAAAACATGTTTTTCAGCAGAAATAAACATGTTTCTGCAAGTTTGGTCAACCCCATGTCAGTTATGGGGCAGTAACAGCACTTTTTTCAAAACGTGTTTTTCAGCACGAAATAAACGCGTTTTTTCAGACAACTGAATCCCTATGTAACTGCAAAGCTCAGAAGAGCCCACACACTCTGCTCTTAACCCCAGTGTGCAGAAAGTGTCAAAACGTGTTTTTCAGCAGAAATAAACATGTTTCTGCAAGTTTGGTCATCCCCATGTAAGTTATGGGGCAGTTACAGTACACTTTTCAAAACGTGTTTTTCAGCCCGAAATAAACGCGTTTTTTCAGACAACTGAATCCTTATGTAACTGCAAGGCTCAGAAGAGCCCACACACTCTGCTCTTAGCCCCAGTGTGCAGAAAGTGTCAAAACGTGCTTTTCAGCAGAAATAAACATGTTTCTGCAAGTTTGGTCAACCCCATGTAAGTTATGGGGCAGTTACAGTACACTTTTCAAAACGTGTTTTTCAGCCCGAAATAAACGCGTTTTTTCAGACAACTGAATCCGTATGTAACTGCAAGGCTCAGAAGAGCCCACACACTCTGCTCTTAACCGCAGTGTGCAGAAAGTGTCAAAACGTGTTTTTCAGCAAAAATAAACATGTTTCTGCAAGTTTGGTCAACCCCATGTAAGTTATGGGGCAGTAACAGCACATTTTTCAAAACGTGTTTTTCAGCCCGAAATAAACGCGTTTTTTCAGACAACTGAATCCCTATGTAACTGCAAGGCTCAGAAGAGCCCACACACTCTGCTCTTAACCCCAGTGTGCAGAAAGTGTCAAAACGTGTTTTTCAGCAGAAATAAACATGTTTCTGCAAGTTTGGTCAACCCCATGTAAGTTATGGGGCAGTTACAGTACACTTTTCAAAACGTGTTTTTCAGCCCGAAATAAACGCGTTTTTTCAGACAACTGAATCCGTATGTAACTGCAAGGCTCAGAAGAGCCCACACACTCTGCTCTTAACCCCACTGTGCAGAAAGTGTCAAAACATGTTTTTCAGCAGAAATAAACATGTTTCTGCAAGTTTGGTCAACCCCATGTCAGTTATGGGGCAGTAACAGCACTTTTTTCAAAACGTGTTTTTCAGCACGAAATAAACGCGTTTTTTCAGACAACTGAATCCCTATGTAACTGCAAAGCTCAGAAGAGCCCACACACTCTGCTCTTAACCCCAGTGTGCAGAAAGTGTCAAAACGTGTTTTTCAGCAGAAATAAACATGTTTCTGCAAGTTTGGTCATCCCCATGTAAGTTATGGGGCAGTTACAGTACACTTTTCAAAACGTGTTTTTCAGCCCGAAATAAACGCGTTTTTTCAGACAACTGAATCCTTATGTAACTGCAAGGCTCAGAAGAGCCCACACACTCTGCTCTTAGCCCCAGTGTGCAGAAAGTGTCAAAACGTGCTTTTCAGCAGAAATAAACATGTTTCTGCAAGTTTGGTCAACCCCATGTAAGTTATGGGGCAGTTACAGTACACTTTTCAAAACGTGTTTTTCAGCCCGAAATAAACACGTTTTTTCAGACATCTGAATCCCTATGTAACTGCAAGCTCAGAAGAGCCCACACACTCAGCTCTTAACCCCAGTGTGCAGAAAGTGTCAAAACATGTTTTTCAGCAGAAATAAACATGTTTCTGCAAGTTTGGTCAACCCCATGTAAGTTATTGGACAGTAACAGCACTTTTTTCAAAACGTGTTTTTCAGCCCGAAATAAACGCGTTTTTTCAGACAACTGAATCCGTATGTAACTGCAAGGCTCAGAAGAGCCCACACACTCTGCTCTTAACCCCAGTGTGCAGAAAGTGTCAAAACATGTTTTTCAGCAGAAATAAACATGTTTCTGGAAGTTTGGTCATCCCCATTTAAGTTATGGGGCAGTTACAGTACACTTTTCAAAACGTGTTTTTCAGCCCGAAATAAACGCGTTTTTTCAGAAAACTGAATCCGTATGTAACTGCAAGGCTCAGAAGAGCCCACACACTCTGCTCTTAACCCCAGTGTGCAGAAAGTGTCAAAACGTGTTTTTCAGCAGAAATAAACATGTTTCTGCAAGTTTGGTCATCCCCATGTAAGTTATGGGGCAGTTACAGTACACTTTTCAAAACGTGTTTTTCAGCCCGAAATAAACGCGTTTTTTCAGACAACTGAATCCTTATGTAACTGCAAGGCTCAGAAGAGCCCACACACTCTGCTCTTAACCCCAGTGTGCAGAAAGTGTCAAAACGTGTTTTTCAGCAGACATAAACATGTTTCTGCAAGTTTGGTCAACCCCATGTCAGTTATGGGGCAGTAACAGCACTTTTTTCAAAACGTGTTTTTCAGCCCGAAATAAACGCGTTTTTTCAGACAACTGAATCCTTATGTAACTGCAAGCTCAGAAGAGCCCACACACTCAGCTCTTAACCCCAGTGTGCAGAAAGTGTCAAAACATGTTTTTCAGCAGAAATAAACATGTTTCTGCAAGTTTGGTCAACCCCATGTAAGTTATTGGACAGTAACAGCACTTTTTTCAAAACGTGTTTTTCAGCCCGAAATAAACGCGTTTTTTCAGACAACTGAATCCTTATGTAACTGCAAGGCTCAGAAGAGCCCACACACTCTGCTCTTAGCCCCAGTGTGCAGAAAGTGTCAAAACGTGTTTTTCAGCAGAAATAAACATGTTTCTGCAAGTTTGGTCATCCCCATGTAAGTTATGGGGCAGTTACAGTACACTTTTCAAAACGTGTTTTTCAGCCCGAAATAAACGCGTTTTTTCAGACAACTGAATCCCTATGTTACTGCAAGGCTCAGAAGAGCCCACACACTCTGCTCTTAACCCCAGTGTGCAGAAAGTGTCAAAACGTGTTTTTCAGCAGAAATAAACATGTTTCTGCAAGTTTGGTCAACCCCATGTAAGTTATGGGGCAGTTACAGTACACTTTTCAAAACGTGTTTTTCAGCCCGAAATAAACGCGTTTTTTCAGACAACTGAATGCCTATGTAACTGCAAGGCTCAGAAGAGCCCACACACTCTGCTCTTAGCCCCAGTGTGCAGAAAGTGTCAAAACGTGCTTTTCAGCAGAAATAAACATGTTTCTGCAAGTTTGGTCAACCCCATGTCAGTTATGGGGCAGTAACAGCACTTTTTTCAAAACGTGTTTTTCAGCAGAAATAAACATGTTTCTGCAAGTTTGGTCATCCCCATGTAAGTTATGGGGCAGTTACAGTACACTTTTCAAAACGTGTTTTTCAGCCCGAAATAAACGCGTTTTTTCAGACAACTGAATCCTTATGTAACTGCAAGGCTCAGAAGAGCCCACACACTCTGCTCTTAACCCCAGTGTGCAGAAAGTGTCAAAACGTGTTTTTCAGCAGACATAAACATGTTTCTGCAAGTTTGGTCAACCCCATGTCAGTTATGGGGCAGTAACAGCACTTTTTTCAAAACGTGTTTTTCAGCCCGAAATAAACGCGTTTTTTCAGACAACTGAATCCTTATGTAACTGCAAGCTCAGAAGAGCCCACACACTCAGCTCTTAACCCCAGTGTGCAGAAAGTGTCAAAACATGTTTTTCAGCAGAAATAAACATGTTTCTGCAAGTTTGGTCAACCCCATGTAAGTTATTGGACAGTAACAGCACTTTTTTCAAAACGTGTTTTTCAGCCCGAAATAAACGCGTTTTTTCAGACAACTGAATCCTTATGTAACTGCAAGGCTCAGAAGAGCCCACACACTCTGCTCTTAGCCCCAGTGTGCAGAAAGTGTCAAAACGTGTTTTTCAGCAGAAATAAACATGTTTCTGCAAGTTTGGTCATCCCCATGTAAGTTATGGGGCAGTTACAGTACACTTTTCAAAACGTGTTTTTCAGCCCGAAATAAACGCGTTTTTTCAGACAACTGAATGCCTATGTAACTGCAAGGCTCAGAAGAGCCCACACACTCTGCTCTTAGCCCCAGTGTGCAGAAAGTGTCAAAACGTGCTTTTCAGCAGAAATAAACATGTTTCTGCAAGTTTGGTCAACCCCATGTCAGTTATGGGGCAGTAACAGCACTTTTTTCAAAACGTGTTTTTCAGCCCGAAATAAACGCGTTTTTTCAGACAACTGAATGCCTATGTAACTGCAAGGCTCAGAAGAGCCCACACACTCTGCTCTTAACCCCAGTGTGCAGAAAGTGTCAAAACATGTTTTTCAGCAGAAATAAACATGTTTCTGCAAGTTTGGTCAACCCCATGTAAGTTATGGGGCAGTAACAGCACTTTTTTCAAAACGTGTTTTTCAGCCCGAAATAAACGCGTTTTTTCAGACAACTGAATCCCTATGTAACTGCAAGGCTCAGAAGAGCCCACACACTCTGCTCTTAACCCCAGTGTGCAGAAAGTGTCAAAACGTGTTTTTCAGCAGAAATAAACATGTTTCTGGAAGTTTGGTCATCCCCATGTAAGTTATGGGGCAGTTACAGTACACTTTTCAAAACGTGTTTTTCAGCCCGAAATAAACGCGTTTTTTCAGACAACTGAATCCGTATGTAACTGCAAGGCTCAGAAGAGCCCACACACTCTGCTCTTAACCGCAGTGTGCAGAAAGTGTCAAAACGTGTTTTTCAGCAAAAATAAACATGTTTCTGCAAGTTTGGTCAACCCCATGTAAGTTATGGGGCAGTAACAGCACTTTTTTCAAAACGTGTTTTTCAGCCCGAAATAAACGCGTTTTTTCAGACAACTGAATCCCTATGTAACTGCAAGGCTCAGAAGAGCCCACACACTCTGCTCTTAACCCCAGTGTGCAGAAAGTGTCAAAACGTGTTTTTCAGCAGAAATAAACATGTTTCTGCAAGTTTGGTCATCCCCATGTAAGTTATGGGGCAGTTACAGTACACTTTTCAAAACGTGTTTTTCAGCCCGAAATAAACGCGTTTTTTCAGACAACTGAATCCCTATGTAACTGCAAGGCTCAGAAGAGCCCACACACTCTGCTCTTAACCCCAGTGTGCAGAAAGTGTCAAATCGTGTTTTTCAGCAGAAATAAACATGTTTCTGCAAGTTTGGTCAACCCCATGTAAGTTATGGGGCAGTTACAGTACACTTTTCAAAACGTGTTTTTCAGCCCGAAATAAACGCGTTTTTTCAGACAACTGAATCCGTATGTAACTGCAAGGCTCAGAAGAGCCCACACACTCTGCTCTTAACCCCACTGTGCAGAAAGTGTCAAAACATGTTTTTCAGCAGAAATAAACATGTTTCTGCAAGTTTGGTCAACCCCATGTCAGTTATGGGGCAGTAACAGCACTTTTTTCAAAACGTGTTTTTCAGCACGAAATAAACGCGTTTTTTCAGACAACTGAATCCCTATGTAACTGCAAAGCTCAGAAGAGCCCACACACTCTGCTCTTAACCCCAGTGTGCAGAAAGTGTCAAAACATGTTTTTCAGCAGAAATAAACATGTTTCTGCAAGTTTGGTCAACCCCATGTAAGTTATGGGGCAGTAACAGCACTTTTTTCAAAACGTGTTTTTCAGCCCGAAATAAACGCGTTTTTTCAGACAACTGAATCCCTATGTTACTGCAAGGCTCAGAAGAGCCCACACACTCTGCTCTTAACCCCAGTGTGCAGAAAGTGTCAAAACGTGTTTTTCAGCAGAAATAAACATGTTTCTGCAAGTTTGGTCAACCCCATGTAAGTTATGGGGCAGTTACAGTACACTTTTCAAAACGTGTTTTTCAGCCCGAAATAAACGCGTTTTTTCAGACAACTGAATCCGTATGTAACTGCAAGGCTCAGAAGAGCCCACACACTCTGCTCTTAACCCCACTGTGCAGAAAGTGTCAAAACATGTTTTTCAGCAGAAATAAACATGTTTCTGCAAGTTTGGTCAACCCCATGTCAGTTATGGGGCAGTAACAGCACTTTTTTCAAAACGTGTTTTTCAGCACGAAATAAACGCGTTTTTTCAGACAACTGAATCCCTATGTAACTGCAAAGCTCAGAAGAGCCCACACACTCTGCTCTTAACCCCAGTGTGCAGAAAGTGTCAAAACGTGTTTTTCAGCAGAAATAAACATGTTTCTGCAAGTTTGGTCATCCCCATGTAAGTTATGGGGCAGTTACAGTACACTTTTCAAAACGTGTTTTTCAGCCCGAAATAAACGCGTTTTTTCAGACAACTGAATCCTTATGTAACTGCAAGGCTCAGAAGAGCCCACACACTCTGCTCTTAGCCCCAGTGTGCAGAAAGTGTCAAAACGTGCTTTTCAGCAGAAATAAACATGTTTCTGCAAGTTTGGTCAACCCCATGTAAGTTATGGGGCAGTTACAGTACACTTTTCAAAACGTGTTTTTCAGCCCGAAATAAACACGTTTTTTCAGACATCTGAATCCCTATGTAACTGCAAGCTCAGAAGAGCCCACACACTCAGCTCTTAACCCCAGTGTGCAGAAAGTGTCAAAACATGTTTTTCAGCAGAAATAAACATGTTTCTGCAAGTTTGGTCAACCCCATGTAAGTTATTGGACAGTAACAGCACTTTTTTCAAAACGTGTTTTTCAGCCCGAAATAAACGCGTTTTTTCAGACAACTGAATCCTTATGTAACTGCAAGGCTCAGAAGAGCCCACACACTCTCCTCTTAACCCCAGTGTGCAGAAAGTGTCAAAACGTGTTTTTCAGCAGACATAAACATGTTTCTGCAAGTTTGGTCATCCCCATTTAAGTTATGGGGCAGTTACAGTACACTTTTCAAAACGTGTTTTTCAGCCCGAAATAAACGCGTTTTTTCAGAAAACTGAATCCGTATGTAACTGCAAGGCTCAGAAGAGCCCACACACTCTGCTCTTAACCCCAGTGTGCAGAAAGTGTCAAAACGTGTTTTTCAGCAGAAATAAACATGTTTCTGCAAGTTTGGTCATCCCCATGTAAGTTATGGGGCAGTTACAGTACACTTTTCAAAACGTGTTTTTCAGCCCGAAATAAACGCGTTTTTTCAGACAACTGAATCCTTATGTAACTGCAAGGCTCAGAAGAGCCCACACACTCTCCTCTTAACCCCAGTGTGCAGAAAGTGTCAAAACGTGTTTTTCAGCAGACATAAACATGTTTCTGCAAGTTTGGTCAACCCCATGTCAGTTATGGGGCAGTAACAGCACTTTTTTCAAAACGTGTTTTTCAGCCCGAAATAAACGCGTTTTTTCAGACAACTGAATCCTTATGTAACTGCAAGCTCAGAAGAGCCCACACACTCAGCTCTTAACCCCAGTGTGCAGAAAGTGTCAAAACATGTTTTTCAGCAGAAATAAACATGTTTCTGCAAGTTTGGTCAACCCCATGTAAGTTATTGGACAGTAACAGCACTTTTTTCAAAACGTGTTTTTCAGCCCGAAATAAACGCGTTTTTTCAGACAACTGAATCCTTATGTAACTGCAAGGCTCAGAAGAGCCCACACACTCTGCTCTTAGCCCCAGTGTGCAGAAAGTGTCAAAACGTGTTTTTCAGCAGAAATAAACATGTTTCTGCAAGTTTGGTCATCCCCATGTAAGTTATGGGGCAGTTACAGTACACTTTTCAAAACGTGTTTTTCAGCCCGAAATAAACGCGTTTTTTCAGACAACTGAATGCCTATGTAACTGCAAGGCTCAGAAGAGCCCACACACTCTGCTCTTAGCCCCAGTGTGCAGAAAGTGTCAAAACGTGCTTTTCAGCAGAAATAAACATGTTTCTGCAAGTTTGGTCAACCCCATGTCAGTTATGGGGCAGTAACAGCACTTTTTTCAAAACGTGTTTTTCAGCAGAAATAAACATGTTTCTGCAAGTTTGGTCATCCCCATGTAAGTTATGGGGCAGTTACAGTACACTTTTCAAAACGTGTTTTTCAGCCCGAAATAAACGCGTTTTTTCAGACAACTGAATCCTTATGTAACTGCAAGGCTCAGAAGAGCCCACACACTCTGCTCTTAACCCCAGTGTGCAGAAAGTGTCAAAACGTGTTTTTCAGCAGACATAAACATGTTTCTGCAAGTTTGGTCAACCCCATGTCAGTTATGGGGCAGTAACAGCACTTTTTTCAAAACGTGTTTTTCAGCCCGAAATAAACGCGTTTTTTCAGACAACTGAATCCTTATGTAACTGCAAGCTCAGAAGAGCCCACACACTCTGCTCTTAGCCCCAGTGTGCAGAAAGTGTCAAAACGTGTTTTTCAGCAGAAATAAACATGTTTCTGCAAGTTTGGTCATCCCCATGTAAGTTATGGGGCAGTTACAGTACACTTTTCAAAACGTGTTTTTCAGCCCGAAATAAACGCGTTTTTTCAGACAACTGAATGCCTATGTAACTGCAAGGCTCAGAAGAGCCCACACACTCTGCTCTTAGCCCCAGTGTGCAGAAAGTGTCAAAACGTGCTTTTCAGCAGAAATAAACATGTTTCTGCAAGTTTGGTCAACCCCATGTCAGTTATGGGGCAGTAACAGCACTTTTTTCAAAACGTGTTTTTCAGCCCGAAATAAACGCGTTTTTTCAGACAACTGAATCCCTATGTAACTGCAAGGCTCAGAAGAGCCCACACACACTGCTCTTAACCCCAGTGTGCAGAAAGTGTCAAAACGTGTTTTTCAGCAGACATAAACATGTTTCTGCAAGTTTGGTCAAACCCATGTAAGTTATGGGGCAGTTATAGTACACTTTTCAAAACGTGTTTTTCAGCCCGAAATAAACGCGTTTTTTCAGACAACTGAATCCCTATGTAACTGCAAGCTCAGAAGAGCCCACACACTCAGCTCTTAACCCCAGTGTGCAGAAAGTGTCAAAACATGTTTTTCAGCAGAAATAAACATGTTTCTGCAAGTTTGGTCAACCCCATGTAAGTTATTGGACAGTAACAGCACTTTTTTCAAAACGTGTTTTTCAGCCCGAAATAAACGCGTTTTTTCAGACAACTGAATGCCTATGTAACTGCAAGGCTCAGAAGAGCCCACACACTCTGCTCTTAACCCCAGTGTGCAGAAAGTGTCAAAACATGTTTTTCAGCAGAAATAAACATGTTTCTGCAAGTTTGGTCAACCCCATGTAAGTTATGGGGCAGTAACAGCACTTTTTTCAAAACGTGTTTTTCAGCCCGAAATAAACGCGTTTTTTCAGACAACTGAATCCCTATGTAACTGCAAGGCTCAGAAGAGCCCACACACTCTGCTCTTAACCCCAGTGTGCAGAAAGTGTCAAAACGTGTTTTTCAGCAGAAATAAACATGTTTCTGGAAGTTTGGTCATCCCCATGTAAGTTATGGGGCAGTTACAGTACACTTTTCAAAACGTGTTTTTCAGCCCGAAATAAACGCGTTTTTTCAGACAACTGAATCCGTATGTAACTGCAAGGCTCAGAAGAGCCCACACACTCTGCTCTTAACCGCAGTGTGCAGAAAGTGTCAAAACGTGTTTTTCAGCAAAAATAAACATGTTTCTGCAAGTTTGGTCAACCCCATGTAAGTTATGGGGCAGTAACAGCACTTTTTTCAAAACGTGTTTTTCAGCCCGAAATAAACGCGTTTTTTCAGACAACTGAATCCCTATGTAACTGCAAGGCTCAGAAGAGCCCACACACTCTGCTCTTAACCCCAGTGTGCAGAAAGTGTCAAAACGTGTTTTTCAGCAGAAATAAACATGTTTCTGCAAGTTTGGTCATCCCCATGTAAGTTATGGGGCAGTTACAGTACACTTTTCAAAACGTGTTTTTCAGCCCGAAATAAACGCGTTTTTTCAGACAACTGAATCCCTATGTAACTGCAAGGCTCAGAAGAGCCCACACACTCTGCTCTTAACCCCAGTGTGCAGAAAGTGTCAAAACGTGTTTTTCAGCAGAAATAAACATGTTTCTGCAAGTTTGGTCAACCCCATGTAAGTTATGGGGCAGTTACAGTACACTTTTCAAAACGTGTTTTTCAGCCCGAAATAAACGCGTTTTTTCAGACAACTGAATCCGTATGTAACTGCAAGGCTCAGAAGAGCCCACACACTCAGCTCTTAACCCCAGTGTGCAGAAAGTGTCAAAACATGTTTTTCAGCAGAAATAAACATGTTTCTGCAAGTTTGGTCAACCCCATGTAAGTTATTGGACAGTAACAGCACTTTTTTCAAAACGTGTTTTTCAGCCCGAAATAAACGCGTTTTTTCAGACAACTGAATCCTTATGTAACTGCAAGGCTCAGAAGAGCCCACACACTCTGCTCTTAGCCCCAGTGTGCAGAAAGTGTCAAAACGTGTTTTTCAGCAGAAATAAACATGTTTCTGCAAGTTTGGTCATCCCCATGTAAGTTATGGGGCAGTTACAGTACACTTTTCAAAACGTGTTTTTCAGCCCGAAATAAACGCGTTTTTTCAGACAACTGAATGCCTATGTAACTGCAAGGCTCAGAAGAGCCCACACACTCTGCTCTTAGCCCCAGTGTGCAGAAAGTGTCAAAACGTGCTTTTCAGCAGAAATAAACATGTTTCTGCAAGTTTGGTCAACCCCATGTCAGTTATGGGGCAGTAACAGCACTTTTTTCAAAACGTGTTTTTCAGCAGAAATAAACATGTTTCTGCAAGTTTGGTCATCCCCATGTAAGTTATGGGGCAGTTACAGTACACTTTTCAAAACGTGTTTTTCAGCCCGAAATAAACGCGTTTTTTCAGACAACTGAATCCTTATGTAACTGCAAGGCTCAGAAGAGCCCACACACTCTGCTCTTAACCCCAGTGTGCAGAAAGTGTCAAAACGTGTTTTTCAGCAGACATAAACATGTTTCTGCAAGTTTGGTCAACCCCATGTCAGTTATGGGGCAGTAACAGCACTTTTTTCAAAACGTGTTTTTCAGCCCGAAATAAACGCGTTTTTTCAGACAACTGAATCCTTATGTAACTGCAAGCTCAGAAGAGCCCACACACTCAGCTCTTAACCCCAGTGTGCAGAAAGTGTCAAAACATGTTTTTCAGCAGAAATAAACATGTTTCTGCAAGTTTGGTCAACCCCATGTAAGTTATTGGACAGTAACAGCACTTTTTTCAAAACGTGTTTTTCAGCCCGAAATAAACGCGTTTTTTCAGACAACTGAATCCTTATGTAACTGCAAGGCTCAGAAGAGCCCACACACTCTGCTCTTAGCCCCAGTGTGCAGAAAGTGTCAAAACGTGTTTTTCAGCAGAAATAAACATGTTTCTGCAAGTTTGGTCATCCCCATGTAAGTTATGGGGCAGTTACAGTACACTTTTCAAAACGTGTTTTTCAGCCCGAAATAAACGCGTTTTTTCAGACAACTGAATGCCTATGTAACTGCAAGGCTCAGAAGAGCCCACACACTCTGCTCTTAGCCCCAGTGTGCAGAAAGTGTCAAAACGTGCTTTTCAGCAGAAATAAACATGTTTCTGCAAGTTTGGTCAACCCCATGTCAGTTATGGGGCAGTAACAGCACTTTTTTCAAAACGTGTTTTTCAGCCCGAAATAAACGCGTTTTTTCAGACAACTGAATCCCTATGTAACTGCAAGGCTCAGAAGAGCCCACACACACTGCTCTTAACCCCAGTGTGCAGAAAGTGTCAAAACGTGTTTTTCAGCAGACATAAACATGTTTCTGCAAGTTTGGTCAAACCCATGTAAGTTATGGGGCAGTTATAGTACACTTTTCAAAACGTGTTTTTCAGCCCGAAATAAATGCGTTTTTTCAGACAACTGAATCCCTATGTAACTGCAAGCTCAGAAGAGCCCACACACTCAGCTCTTAACCCCAGTGTGCAGAAAGTGTCAAAACATGTTTTTCAGCAGAAATAAACATGTTTCTGCAAGTTTGGTCAACCCCATGTAAGTTATTGGACAGTAACAGCACTTTTTTCAAAACGTGTTTTTCAGCCCGAAATAAACGCGTTTTTTCAGACAACTGAATGCCTATGTAACTGCAAGGCTCAGAAGAGCCCACACACTCTGCTCTTAACCCCAGTGTGCAGAAAGTGTCAAAACATGTTTTTCAGCAGAAATAAACATGTTTCTGCAAGTTTGGTCAACCCCATGTAAGTTATGGGGCAGTAACAGCACTTTTTTCAAAACGTGTTTTTCAGCCCGAAATAAACGCGTTTTTTCAGACAACTGAATCCCTATGTAACTGCAAGGCTCAGAAGAGCCCACACACTCTGCTCTTAACCCCAGTGTGCAGAAAGTGTCAAAACGTGTTTTTCAGCAGAAATAAACATGTTTCTGGAAGTTTGGTCATCCCCATGTAAGTTATGGGGCAGTTACAGTACACTTTTCAAAACGTGTTTTTCAGCCCGAAATAAACGCGTTTTTTCAGACAACTGAATCCGTATGTAACTGCAAGGCTCAGAAGAGCCCACACACTCTGCTCTTAACCGCAGTGTGCAGAAAGTGTCAAAACGTGTTTTTCAGCAAAAATAAACATGTTTCTGCAAGTTTGGTCAACCCCATGTAAGTTATGGGGCAGTAACAGCACTTTTTTCAAAACGTGTTTTTCAGCCCGAAATAAACGCGTTTTTTCAGACAACTGAATCCCTATGTAACTGCAAGGCTCAGAAGAGCCCACACACTCTGCTCTTAACCCCAGTGTGCAGAAAGTGTCAAAACGTGTTTTTCAGCAGAAATAAACATGTTTCTGCAAGTTTGGTCATCCCCATGTAAGTTATGGGGCAGTTACAGTACACTTTTCAAAACGTGTTTTTCAGCCCGAAATAAACGCGTTTTTTCAGACAACTGAATCCCTATGTAACTGCAAGGCTCAGAAGAGCCCACACACTCTGCTCTTAACCCCAGTGTGCAGAAAGTGTCAAAACGTGTTTTTCAGCAGAAATAAACATGTTTCTGCAAGTTTGGTCAACCCCATGTAAGTTATGGGGCAGTTACAGTACACTTTTCAAAACGTGTTTTTCAGCCCGAAATAAACGCGTTTTTTCAGACAACTGAATCCGTATGTAACTGCAAGGCTCAGAAGAGCCCACACACTCTGCTCTTAACCCCACTGTGCAGAAAGTGTCAAAACATGTTTTTCAGCAGAAATAAACATGTTTCTGCAAGTTTGGTCAACCCCATGTCAGTTATGGGGCAGTAACAGCACTTTTTTCAAAACGTGTTTTTCAGCACGAAATAAACGCGTTTTTTCAGACAACTGAATCCCTATGTAACTGCAAAGCTCAGAAGAGCCCACACACTCTGCTCTTAACCCCAGTGTGCAGAAAGTGTCAAAACATGTTTTTCAGCAGAAATAAACATGTTTCTGCAAGTTTGGTCAACCCCATGTAAGTTATGGGGCAGTAACAGCACTTTTTTCAAAACGTGTTTTTCAGCCCGAAATAAACGCGTTTTTTCAGACAACTGAATCCCTATGTTACTGCAAGGCTCAGAAGAGCCCACACACTCTGCTCTTAACCCCAGTGTGCAGAAAGTGTCAAAACGTGTTTTTCAGCAGAAATAAACATGTTTCTGGAAGTTTGATCATCCCCATGTAAGTTATGGGGCAGTTACAGTACACTTTTCAAAACGTGTTTTTCAGCCTGAAATAAACACGTTATTTCAGACAACTGAATCCCTATGTAACTGCAAGCTCAGAAGAGCCCACAAACTCAGCTCTTAACCCCAGTGTGCAGAAAGTGTCAAAACATGTTTTTCAGCAGAAATAAACATGTTTCTGCAAGTTTGGTCAACCCCATGTAAGTTATGGGGCAGTAACAGCACTTTTTTTCAAAACGTGTTTTTCAGCCCGAAATAAACGCGTTTTTTCAGACAACTGAATCCCTATGTAACTGCAAGGCTCAGAAGAGCCCACACACTCTGCTCTTAACCCCAGTGTGCAGAAAGTGTCAAAACATGTTTTTCAGCAGAAATAAACATGTTTCTGGAAGTTTGGTCATCCCCATGTAAGTTATGGGGCAGTTACAGTACACTTTTCAAAACGTGTTTTTCAGCCCGAAATAAACGCGTTTTTTCAGACAACTGAATCCGTATGTAACTGCAAGGCTCAGAAGAGCCCACACACTCTGCTCTTAACCGCAGTGTGCAGAAAGTGTCAAAACGTGTTTTTCAGCAAAAATAAACATGTTTCTGCAAGTTTGGTCAACCCCATGTAAGTTATGGGGCAGTAACAGCACATTTTTCAAAACGTGTTTTTCAGCCCGAAATAAACGCGTTTTTTCAGACAACTGAATCCCTATGTAACTGCAAGGCTCAGAAGAGCCCACACACTCTGCTCTTAACCCCAGTGTGCAGAAAGTGTCAAAACGTGTTTTTCAGCAGAAATAAACATGTTTCTGCAAGTTTGGTCAACCCCATGTAAGTTATGGGGCAGTTACAGTACACTTTTCAAAACGTGTTTTTCAGCCTGAAATAAACACGTTATTTCAGACAACTGAATCCCTATGTAACTGCAAGCTCAGAAGAGCCCACAAACTCAGCTCTTAACCCCAGTGTGCAGAAAGTGTCAAAACATGTTTTTCAGCAGAAATAAACATGTTTCTGCAAGTTTGGTCAACCCCATGTAAGTTATGGGGCAGTTACAGTACACTTTTCAAAACGTGTTTTTCAGCCCGAAATAAACGCGTTTTTTCAGACAACTGAATCCGTATGTAACTGCAAGGCTCAGAAGAGCCCACACACTCTGCTCTTAACCGCAGTGTGCAGAAAGTGTCAAAACGTGTTTTTCAGCAAAAATAAACATGTTTCTGCAAGTTTGGTCAACCCCATGTAAGTTATGGGGCAGTAACAGCACTTTTTTCAAAACGTGTTTTTCAGCCCGAAATAAACGCGTTTTTTCAGACAACTGAATCCCTATGTAACTGCAAGGCTCAGAAGAGCCCACACACTCTGCTCTTAACCCCAGTGTGCAGAAAGTGTCAAAACGTGTTTTTCAGCAGAAATAAACATGTTTCTGCAAGTTTGGTCATCCCCATGTAAGTTATGGGGCAGTTACAGTACACTTTTCAAAACGTGTTTTTCAGCCCGAAATAAACGCGTTTTTTCAGACAACTGAATCCCTATGTAACTGCAAGGCTCAGAAGAGCCCACACACTCTGCTCTTAACCCCAGTGTGCAGAAAGTGTCAAAACGTGTTTTTCAGCAGAAATAAACATGTTTCTGCAACTTTGGTCAACCCCATGTAAGTTATGGGGCAGTTACAGTACACTTTTCAAAACGTGTTTTTCATCCCGAAATAAACGCGTTTTTTCAGACAACTGAATCCGTATGTAACTGCAAGGCTCAGAAGAGCCCACACACTCTGCTCTTAACCCCACTGTGCAGAAAATGTCAAAACATGTTTTTCAGCAGAAATAAACATGTTTCTGCAAGTTTGGTCAACCCCATGTCAGTTATGGGGCAGTAACAGCACTTTTTTCAAAACGTGTTTTTCAGCACGAAATAAACGCGTTTTTTCAGACAACTGAATCCCTATGTAACTGCAAGGCTCAGAAGAGCCCACACACTCTGCTCTTAACCCCAGTGTGCAGAAAGTGTCAAAACGTGTTTTTCAGCAGAAATAAACATGTTTCTGCAAGTTTGGTCAACCCCATGTAAGTTATGGGGCAGTTACAGTACACTTTTCAAAACGTGTTTTTCAGCCCGAAATAAACGCGTTTTTTCAGACAACTGAATCCGTATGTAACTGCAAGGCTCAGAAGAGCCCACACACTCTGCTCTTAACCCCACTGTGCAGAAAGTGTCAAAACATGTTTTTCAGCAGAAATAAACATGTTTCTGCAAGTTTGGTCAACCCCATGTCAGTTATGGGGCAGTAACAGCACTTTTTTCAAAACGTGTTTTTCAGCACGAAATAAACGCGTTTTTTCAGACAACTGAATCCCTATGTAACTGCAAAGCTCAGAAGAGCCCACACACTCTGCTCTTAACCCCAGTGTGCAGAAAGTGTCAAAACGTGTTTTTCAGCAGAAATAAACATGTTTCTGCAAGTTTGGTCATCCCCATGTAAGTTATGGGGCAGTTACAGTACACTTTTCAAAACGTGTTTTTCAGCCCGAAATAAACGCGTTTTTTCAGACAACTGAATCCTTATGTAACTGCAAGGCTCAGAAGAGCCCACACACTCTGCTCTTAGCCCCAGTGTGCAGAAAGTGTCAAAACGTGCTTTTCAGCAGAAATAAACATGTTTCTGCAAGTTTGGTCAACCCCATGTAAGTTATGGGGCAGTTACAGTACACTTTTCAAAACGTGTTTTTCAGCCCGAAATAAACGCGTTTTTTCAGACAACTGAATCCGTATGTAACTGCAAGGCTCAGAAGAGCCCACACACTCTGCTCTTAACCGCAGTGTGCAGAAAGTGTCAAAACGTGTTTTTCAGCAAAAATAAACATGTTTCTGCAAGTTTGGTCAACCCCATGTAAGTTATGGGGCAGTAACAGCACATTTTTCAAAACGTGTTTTTCAGCCCGAAATAAACGCGTTTTTTCAGACAACTGAATCCCTATGTAACTGCAAGGCTCAGAAGAGCCCACACACTCTGCTCTTAACCCCAGTGTGCAGAAAGTGTCAAAACGTGTTTTTCAGCAGAAATAAACATGTTTCTGCAAGTTTGGTCAACCCCATGTAAGTTATGGGGCAGTTACAGTACACTTTTCAAAACGTGTTTTTCAGCCCGAAATAAACGCGTTTTTTCAGACAACTGAATCCGTATGTAACTGCAAGGCTCAGAAGAGCCCACACACTCTGCTCTTAACCCCACTGTGCAGAAAGTGTCAAAACATGTTTTTCAGCAGAAATAAACATGTTTCTGCAAGTTTGGTCAACCCCATGTCAGTTATGGGGCAGTAACAGCACTTTTTTCAAAACGTGTTTTTCAGCACGAAATAAACGCGTTTTTTCAGACAACTGAATCCCTATGTAACTGCAAAGCTCAGAAGAGCCCACACACTCTGCTCTTAACCCCAGTGTGCAGAAAGTGTCAAAACGTGTTTTTCAGCAGAAATAAACATGTTTCTGCAAGTTTGGTCATCCCCATGTAAGTTATGGGGCAGTTACAGTACACTTTTCAAAACGTGTTTTTCAGCCCGAAATAAACGCGTTTTTTCAGACAACTGAATCCTTATGTAACTGCAAGGCTCAGAAGAGCCCACACACTCTGCTCTTAGCCCCAGTGTGCAGAAAGTGTCAAAACGTGCTTTTCAGCAGAAATAAACATGTTTCTGCAAGTTTGGTCAACCCCATGTAAGTTATGGGGCAGTTACAGTACACTTTTCAAAACGTGTTTTTCAGCCCGAAATAAACACGTTTTTTCAGACATCTGAATCCCTATGTAACTGCAAGCTCAGAAGAGCCCACACACTCAGCTCTTAACCCCAGTGTGCAGAAAGTGTCAAAACATGTTTTTCAGCAGAAATAAACATGTTTCTGCAAGTTTGGTCAACCCCATGTAAGTTATTGGACAGTAACAGCACTTTTTTCAAAACGTGTTTTTCAGCCCGAAATAAACGCGTTTTTTCAGACAACTGAATCCGTATGTAACTGCAAGGCTCAGAAGAGCCCACACACTCTGCTCTTAACCCCAGTGTGCAGAAAGTGTCAAAACATGTTTTTCAGCAGAAATAAACATGTTTCTGGAAGTTTGGTCATCCCCATTTAAGTTATGGGGCAGTTACAGTACACTTTTCAAAACGTGTTTTTCAGCCCGAAATAAACGCGTTTTTTCAGAAAACTGAATCCGTATGTAACTGCAAGGCTCAGAAGAGCCCACACACTCTGCTCTTAACCCCAGTGTGCAGAAAGTGTCAAAACGTGTTTTTCAGCAGAAATAAACATGTTTCTGCAAGTTTGGTCATCCCCATGTAAGTTATGGGGCAGTTACAGTACACTTTTCAAAACGTGTTTTTCAGCCCGAAATAAACGCGTTTTTTCAGACAACTGAATCCTTATGTAACTGCAAGGCTCAGAAGAGCCCACACACTCTGCTCTTAACCCCAGTGTGCAGAAAGTGTCAAAACGTGTTTTTCAGCAGACATAAACATGTTTCTGCAAGTTTGGTCAACCCCATGTCAGTTATGGGGCAGTAACAGCACTTTTTTCAAAACGTGTTTTTCAGCCCGAAATAAACGCGTTTTTTCAGACAACTGAATCCTTATGTAACTGCAAGCTCAGAAGAGCCCACACACTCAGCTCTTAACCCCAGTGTGCAGAAAGTGTCAAAACATGTTTTTCAGCAGAAATAAACATGTTTCTGCAAGTTTGGTCAACCCCATGTAAGTTATTGGACAGTAACAGCACTTTTTTCAAAACGTGTTTTTCAGCCCGAAATAAACGCGTTTTTTCAGACAACTGAATCCTTATGTAACTGCAAGGCTCAGAAGAGCCCACACACTCTGCTCTTAGCCCCAGTGTGCAGAAAGTGTCAAAACGTGTTTTTCAGCAGAAATAAACATGTTTCTGCAAGTTTGGTCATCCCCATGTAAGTTATGGGGCAGTTACAGTACACTTTTCAAAACGTGTTTTTCAGCCCGAAATAAACGCGTTTTTTCAGACAACTGAATGCCTATGTAACTGCAAGGCTCAGAAGAGCCCACACACTCTGCTCTTAGCCCCAGTGTGCAGAAAGTGTCAAAACGTGCTTTTCAGCAGAAATAAACATGTTTCTGCAAGTTTGGTCAACCCCATGTCAGTTATGGGGCAGTAACAGCACTTTTTTCAAAACGTGTTTTTCAGCAGAAATAAACATGTTTCTGCAAGTTTGGTCATCCCCATGTAAGTTATGGGGCAGTTACAGTACACTTTTCAAAACGTGTTTTTCAGCCCGAAATAAACGCGTTTTTTCAGACAACTGAATCCTTATGTAACTGCAAGGCTCAGAAGAGCCCACACACTCTGCTCTTAACCCCAGTGTGCAGAAAGTGTCAAAACGTGTTTTTCAGCAGACATAAACATGTTTCTGCAAGTTTGGTCAACCCCATGTCAGTTATGGGGCAGTAACAGCACTTTTTTCAAAACGTGTTTTTCAGCCCGAAATAAACGCGTTTTTTCAGACAACTGAATCCTTATGTAACTGCAAGCTCAGAAGAGCCCACACACTCAGCTCTTAACCCCAGTGTGCAGAAAGTGTCAAAACATGTTTTTCAGCAGAAATAAACATGTTTCTGCAAGTTTGGTCAACCCCATGTAAGTTATTGGACAGTAACAGCACTTTTTTCAAAACGTGTTTTTCAGCCCGAAATAAACGCGTTTTTTCAGACAACTGAATCCTTATGTAACTGCAAGGCTCAGAAGAGCCCACACACTCTGCTCTTAGCCCCAGTGTGCAGAAAGTGTCAAAACGTGTTTTTCAGCAGAAATAAACATGTTTCTGCAAGTTTGGTCATCCCCATGTAAGTTATGGGGCAGTTACAGTACACTTTTCAAAACGTGTTTTTCAGCCCGAAATAAACGCGTTTTTTCAGACAACTGAATGCCTATGTAACTGCAAGGCTCAGAAGAGCCCACACACTCTGCTCTTAGCCCCAGTGTGCAGAAAGTGTCAAAACGTGCTTTTCAGCAGAAATAAACATGTTTCTGCAAGTTTGGTCAACCCCATGTCAGTTATGGGGCAGTAACAGCACTTTTTTCAAAACGTGTTTTTCAGCCCGAAATAAACGCGTTTTTTCAGACAACTGAATGCCTATGTAACTGCAAGGCTCAGAAGAGCCCACACACTCTGCTCTTAACCCCAGTGTGCAGAAAGTGTCAAAACATGTTTTTCAGCAGAAATAAACATGTTTCTGCAAGTTTGGTCAACCCCATGTAAGTTATGGGGCAGTAACAGCACTTTTTTCAAAACGTGTTTTTCAGCCCGAAATAAACGCGTTTTTTCAGACAACTGAATCCCTATGTAACTGCAAGGCTCAGAAGAGCCCACACACTCTGCTCTTAACCCCAGTGTGCAGAAAGTGTCAAAACGTGTTTTTCAGCAGAAATAAACATGTTTCTGGAAGTTTGGTCATCCCCATGTAAGTTATGGGGCAGTTACAGTACACTTTTCAAAACGTGTTTTTCAGCCCGAAATAAACGCGTTTTTTCAGACAACTGAATCCGTATGTAACTGCAAGGCTCAGAAGAGCCCACACACTCTGCTCTTAACCGCAGTGTGCAGAAAGTGTCAAAACGTGTTTTTCAGCAAAAATAAACATGTTTCTGCAAGTTTGGTCAACCCCATGTAAGTTATGGGGCAGTAACAGCACTTTTTTCAAAACGTGTTTTTCAGCCCGAAATAAACGCGTTTTTTCAGACAACTGAATCCCTATGTAACTGCAAGGCTCAGAAGAGCCCACACACTCTGCTCTTAACCCCAGTGTGCAGAAAGTGTCAAAACGTGTTTTTCAGCAGAAATAAACATGTTTCTGCAAGTTTGGTCATCCCCATGTAAGTTATGGGGCAGTTACAGTACACTTTTCAAAACGTGTTTTTCAGCCCGAAATAAACGCGTTTTTTCAGACAACTGAATCCCTATGTAACTGCAAGGCTCAGAAGAGCCCACACACTCTGCTCTTAACCCCAGTGTGCAGAAAGTGTCAAATCGTGTTTTTCAGCAGAAATAAACATGTTTCTGCAAGTTTGGTCAACCCCATGTAAGTTATGGGGCAGTTACAGTACACTTTTCAAAACGTGTTTTTCAGCCCGAAATAAACGCGTTTTTTCAGACAACTGAATCCGTATGTAACTGCAAGGCTCAGAAGAGCCCACACACTCTGCTCTTAACCCCACTGTGCAGAAAGTGTCAAAACATGTTTTTCAGCAGAAATAAACATGTTTCTGCAAGTTTGGTCAACCCCATGTCAGTTATGGGGCAGTAACAGCACTTTTTTCAAAACGTGTTTTTCAGCACGAAATAAACGCGTTTTTTCAGACAACTGAATCCCTATGTAACTGCAAAGCTCAGAAGAGCCCACACACTCTGCTCTTAACCCCAGTGTGCAGAAAGTGTCAAAACGTGTTTTTCAGCAGAAATAAACATGTTTCTGCAAGTTTGGTCAACCCCATGTAAGTTATGGGGCAGTTACAGTACACTTTTCAAAACGTGTTTTTCAGCCCGAAATAAACGCGTTTTTTCAGACAACTGAATCCGTATGTAACTGCAAGGCTCAGAAGAGCCCACACACTCTGCTCTTAACCCCACTGTGCAGAAAGTGTCAAAACATGTTTTTCAGCAGAAATAAACATGTTTCTGCAAGTTTGGTCAACCCCATGTCAGTTATGGGGCAGTAACAGCACTTTTTTCAAAACGTGTTTTTCAGCACGAAATAAACGCGTTTTTTCAGACAACTGAATCCCTATGTAACTGCAAAGCTCAGAAGAGCCCACACACTCTGCTCTTAACCCCAGTGTGCAGAAAGTGTCAAAACGTGTTTTTCAGCAGAAATAAACATGTTTCTGCAAGTTTGGTCATCCCCATGTAAGTTATGGGGCAGTTACAGTACACTTTTCAAAACGTGTTTTTCAGCCCGAAATAAACGCGTTTTTTCAGACAACTGAATCCTTATGTAACTGCAAGGCTCAGAAGAGCCCACACACTCTGCTCTTAGCCCCAGTGTGCAGAAAGTGTCAAAACGTGCTTTTCAGCAGAAATAAACATGTTTCTGCAAGTTTGGTCAACCCCATGTAAGTTATGGGGCAGTTACAGTACACTTTTCAAAACGTGTTTTTCAGCCCGAAATAAACACGTTTTTTCAGACATCTGAATCCCTATGTAACTGCAAGCTCAGAAGAGCCCACACACTCAGCTCTTAACCCCAGTGTGCAGAAAGTGTCAAAACATGTTTTTCAGCAGAAATAAACATGTTTCTGCAAGTTTGGTCAACCCCATGTAAGTTATTGGACAGTAACAGCACTTTTTTCAAAACGTGTTTTTCAGCCCGAAATAAACGCGTTTTTTCAGACATCTGAATCCGTATGTAACTGCAAGGCTCAGAAGAGCCCACACACTCTGCTCTTAACCCCAGTGTGCAGAAAGTGTCAAAACGTGTTTTTCAGCAGAAATAAACATGTTTCTGGAAGTTTGGTCATCCCCATTTAAGTTATGGGGCAGTTACAGTACACTTTTCAAAACGTGTTTTTCAGCCCGAAATAAACGCGTTTTTTCAGAAAACTGAATCCGTATGTAACTGCAAGGCTCAGAAGAGCCCACACACTCTGCTCTTAACCCCAGTGTGCAGAAAGTGTCAAAACGTGTTTTTCAGCAGAAATAAACATGTTTCTGCAAGTTTGGTCATCCCCATGTAAGTTATGGGGCAGTTACAGTACACTTTTCAAAACGTGTTTTTCAGCCCGAAATAAACGCGTTTTTTCAGACAACTGAATCCTTATGTAACTGCAAGGCTCAGAAGAGCCCACACACTCTGCTCTTAACCCGAGTGTGCAGAAAGTGTCAAAACGTGTTTTTCAGCAGACATAAACATGTTTCTGCAAGTTTGGTCAACCCCATGTCAGTTATGGGGCAGTAACAGCACTTTTTTCAAAACGTGTTTTTCAGCCCGAAATAAACGCGTTTTTTCAGACAACTGAATCCTTATGTAACTGAAAGCTCAGAAGAGCCCACACACTCAGCTCTTAACCCCAGTGTGCAGAAAGTGTCAAAACATGTTTTTCAGCAGAAATAAACATGTTTCTGCAAGTTTGGTCAACCCCATGTAAGTTATTGGACAGTAACAGCACTTTTTTCAAAACGTGTTTTTCAGCCCGAAATAAACGCGTTTTTTCAGACAACTGAATCCTTATGTAACTGCAAGGCTCAGAAGAGCCCACACACTCTGCTCTTAGCCCCAGTGTGCAGAAAGTGTCAAAACGTGTTTTTCAGCAGAAATAAACATGTTTCTGCAAGTTTGGTCATCCCCATGTAAGTTATGGGGCAGTTACAGTACACTTTTCAAAACGTGTTTTTCAGCCCGAAATAAACGCGTTTTTTCAGACAACTGAATGCCTATGTAACTGCAAGGCTCAGAAGAGCCCACACACTCTGCTCTTAGCCCCAGTGTGCAGAAAGTGTCAAAACGTGCTTTTCAGCAGAAATAAACATGTTTCTGCAAGTTTGGTCAACCCCATGTCAGTTATGGGGCAGTAACAGCACTTTTTTCAAAACGTGTTTTTCAGCAGAAATAAACATGTTTCTGCAAGTTTGGTCATCCCCATGTAAGTTATGGGGCAGTTACAGTACACTTTTCAAAACGTGTTTTTCAGCCCGAAATAAACGCGTTTTTTCATACAACTGAATCCTTATGTAACTGCAAGGCTCAGAAGAGCCCACACACTCTGCTCTTAACCCCAGTGTGCAGAAAGTGTCAAAACGTGTTTTTCAGCAGACATAAACATGTTTCTGCAAGTTTGGTCAACCCCATGTCAGTTATGGGGCAGTAACAGCACTTTTTTCAAAACGTGTTTTTCAGCCCGAAATAAACGTGTTTTTTCAGACAACTGAATCCTTATGTAACTGCAAGCTCAGAAGAGCCCACACACTCAGCTCTTAACCCCAGTGTGCAGAAAGTGTCAAAACATGTTTTTCAGCAGAAATAAACATGTTTCTGCAAGTTTGGTCAACCCCATGTAAGTTATTGGACAGTAACAGCACTTTTTTCAAAACGTGTTTTTCAGCCCGAAATAAACGCGTTTTTTCAGACAACTGAATCCTTATGTAACTGCAAGGCTCAGAAGAGCCCACACACTCTGCTCTTAGCCCCAGTGTGCAGAAAGTGTCAAAACGTGTTTTTCAGCAGAAATAAACATGTTTCTGCAAGTTTGGTCATCCCCATGTAAGTTATGGGGCAGTTACAGTACACTTTTCAAAACGTGTTTTTCAGCCCGAAATAAACGCGTTTTTTCAGACAACTGAATGCCTATGTAACTGCAAGGCTCAGAAGAGCCCACACACTCTGCTCTTAGCCCCAGTGTGCAGAAAGTGTCAAAACGTGCTTTTCAGCAGAAATAAACATGTTTCTGCAAGTTTGGTCAACCCCATGTCAGTTATGGGGCAGTAACAGCACTTTTTTCAAAACGTGTTTTTCAGCCCGAAATAAACGCGTTTTTTCAGACAACTGAATCCGTATGTAACTGCAAGGCTCAGAAGAGCCCACACACACTGCTCTTAACCCCAGTGTGCAGAAAGTGTCAAAACGTGTTTTTCAGCAGAAATAAACATGTTTCTGCAAGTTTGGTCAACCCCATGTAAGTTATGGGGCAGTTACAGTACATTTTTCAAAACGTGTTTTTCAGCCCGAAATAAACTCGTTTTTTCAGACAACTGAATCCGTATGTAACTGCAAGGCTCAGAAGAGCCCACACACACTGCTCTTAACCCCAGTGTGCAGAATGTGTCAAAACGTGTTTTTCAGCAGACATAAACATGTTTCTGCAAGTTTGGTCAACCCCATTTAAGTTATGGGGCAGTTACAGTACACTTTTCAAAACGTGTTTTTCAGCCCGAAATAAACGCGTTTTTTCAGAAAACTGAATCCGTATGTAACTGCAAGGCTCAGAAGAGCCCACACACTCTGCTCTTAACCCCAGTGTGCAGAAAGTGTCAAAACGTGTTTTTCAGCAGAAATAAACATGTTTCTGCAAGTTTGGTCATCCCCATGTAAGTTATGGGGCAGTTACAGTACACTTTTCAAAACATGTTTTTCAGCCCGAAATAAACGCGTTTTTTCAGACAACTGAATCCTTATGTAACTGCAAGGCTCAGAAGAGCCCACACACTCTGCTCTTAGCCCCAGTGTGCAGAAAGTGTCAAAACGTGCTTTTCAGCAGAAATAAACATGTTTCTGCAAGTTTGGTCAACCCCATGTCAGTTATGGGGCAGTAACAGCACTTTTTTCAAAACGTGTTTTTCAGCCCGAAATAAACGCGTTTTTTCAGACAACTGAATCCCTATGTAACTGCAAGGCTCAGAAGAGCCCACACACACTGCTCTTAACCCCAGTGTGCAGAAAGTGTCAAAACGTGTTTTTCAGCAGACATAAACATGTTTCTGCAAGTTTGGTCAAACCCATGTAAGTTATGGGGCAGTTATAGTACACTTTTCAAAACGTGTTTTTCAGCCCGAAATAAACGCGTTTTTTCAGACAACTGAATCCCTATGTAACTGCAAGCTCAGAAGAGCCCACACACTCAGCTCTTAACCCCAGTGTGCAGAAAGTGTCAAAACATGTTTTTCAGCAGAAATAAACATGTTTCTGCAAGTTTGGTCAACCCCATGTAAGTTATTGGACAGTAACAGCACTTTTTTCAAAACGTGTTTTTCAGCCCGAAATAAACGCGTTTTTTCAGACAACTGAATGCCTATGTAACTGCAAGGCTCAGAAGAGCCCACACACTCTGCTCTTAACCCCAGTGTGCAGAAAGTGTCAAAACATGTTTTTCAGCAGAAATAAACATGTTTCTGCAAGTTTGGTCAACCCCATGTAAGTTATGGGGCAGTAACAGCACTTTTTTCAAAACGTGTTTTTCAGCCCGAAATAAACGCGTTTTTTCAGACAACTGAATCCCTATGTAACTGCAAGGCTCAGAAGAGCCCACACACTCTGCTCTTAACCCCAGTGTGCAGAAAGTGTCAAAACGTGTTTTTCAGCAGAAATAAACATGTTTCTGGAAGTTTGGTCATCCCCATGTAAGTTATGGGGCAGTTACAGTACACTTTTCAAAACGTGTTTTTCAGCCCGAAATAAACGCGTTTTTTCAGACAACTGAATCCGTATGTAACTGCAAGGCTCAGAAGAGCCCACACACTCTGCTCTTAACCGCAGTGTGCAGAAAGTGTCAAAACGTGTTTTTCAGCAAAAATAAACATGTTTCTGCAAGTTTGGTCAACCCCATGTAAGTTATGGGGCAGTAACAGCACTTTTTTCAAAACGTGTTTTTCAGCCCGAAATAAACGCGTTTTTTCAGACAACTGAATCCCTATGTAACTGCAAGGCTCAGAAGAGCCCACACACTCTGCTCTTAACCCCAGTGTGCAGAAAGTGTCAAAACGTGTTTTTCAGCAGAAATAAACATGTTTCTGCAAGTTTGGTCATCCCCATGTAAGTTATGGGGCAGTTACAGTACACTTTTCAAAACGTGTTTTTCAGCCCGAAATAAACGCGTTTTTTCAGACAACTGAATCCCTATGTAACTGCAAGGCTCAGAAGAGCCCACACACTCTGCTCTTAACCCCAGTGTGCAGAAAGTGTCAAAACGTGTTTTTCAGCAGAAATAAACATGTTTCTGCAAGTTTGGTCAACCCCATGTAAGTTATGGGGCAGTTACAGTACACTTTTCAAAACGTGTTTTTCAGCCCGAAATAAACGCGTTTTTTCAGACAACTGAATCCGTATGTAACTGCAAGGCTCAGAAGAGCCCACACACTCTGCTCTTAACCCCACTGTGCAGAAAGTGTCAAAACATGTTTTTCAGCAGAAATAAACATGTTTCTGCAAGTTTGGTCAACCCCATGTCAGTTATGGGGCAGTAACAGCACTTTTTTCAAAACGTGTTTTTCAGCACGAAATAAACGCGTTTTTTCAGACAACTGAATCCCTATGTAACTGCAAAGCTCAGAAGAGCCCACACACTCTGCTCTTAACCCCAGTGTGCAGAAAGTGTCAAAACATGTTTTTCAGCAGAAATAAACATGTTTCTGCAAGTTTGGTCAACCCCATGTAAGTTATGGGGCAGTAACAGCACTTTTTTCAAAACGTGTTTTTCAGCCCGAAATAAACGCGTTTTTTCAGACAACTGAATCCCTATGTTACTGCAAGGCTCAGAAGAGCCCACACACTCTGCTCTTAACCCCAGTGTGCAGAAAGTGTCAAAACGTGTTTTTCAGCAGAAATAAACATGTTTCTGGAAGTTTGATCATCCCCATGTAAGTTATGGGGCAGTTACAGTACACTTTTCAAAACGTGTTTTTCAGCCTGAAATAAACACGTTATTTCAGACAACTGAATCCCTATGTAACTGCAAGCTCAGAAGAGCCCACAAACTCAGCTCTTAACCCCAGTGTGCAGAAAGTGTCAAAACATGTTTTTCAGCAGAAATAAACATGTTTCTGCAAGTTTGGTCAACCCCATGTAAGTTATGGGGCAGTAACAGCACTTTTTTTCAAAACGTGTTTTTCAGCCCGAAATAAACGCGTTTTTTCAGACAACTGAATCCCTATGTAACTGCAAGGCTCAGAAGAGCCCACACACTCTGCTCTTAACCCCAGTGTGCAGAAAGTGTCAAAACATGTTTTTCAGCAGAAATAAACATGTTTCTGGAAGTTTGGTCATCCCCATGTAAGTTATGGGGCAGTTACAGTACACTTTTCAAAACGTGTTTTTCAGCCCGAAATAAACGCGTTTTTTCAGACAACTGAATCCGTATGTAACTGCAAGGCTCAGAAGAGCCCACACACTCTGCTCTTAACCGCAGTGTGCAGAAAGTGTCAAAACGTGTTTTTCAGCAAAAATAAACATGTTTCTGCAAGTTTGGTCAACCCCATGTAAGTTATGGGGCAGTAACAGCACATTTTTCAAAACGTGTTTTTCAGCCCGAAATAAACGCGTTTTTTCAGACAACTGAATCCCTATGTAACTGCAAGGCTCAGAAGAGCCCACACACTCTGCTCTTAACCCCAGTGTGCAGAAAGTGTCAAAACGTGTTTTTCAGCAGAAATAAACATGTTTCTGCAAGTTTGGTCAACCCCATGTAAGTTATGGGGCAGTTACAGTACACTTTTCAAAACGTGTTTTTCAGCCTGAAATAAACACGTTATTTCAGACAACTGAATCCCTATGTAACTGCAAGCTCAGATGAGCCCACAAACTCAGCTCTTAACCCCAGTGTGCAGAAAGTGTCAAAACATGTTTTTCAGCAGAAATAAACATGTTTCTGCAAGTTTGGTCAACCCCATGTAAGTTATGGGGCAGTAACAGCACTTTTTTTCAAAACGTGTTTTTCAGCCCGAAATAAACGCGTTTTTTCAGACAACTGAATCCCTAAGTAACTGCAAGGCTCAGAAGAGCCCACACACTCTGCTCTTAACCCCAGTGTGCAGAAAGTGTCAAAACATGTTTTTCAGCAGAAATAAACATGTTTCTGCAAGTTTGGTCAACCCCATGTAAGTTATGGGGCAGTAACAGCACTTTTTTCAAAACGTGTTTTTCAGCCCGAAATAGACGCGTTTTTTTCAGACAACTGAATCCCTATGTAACTGCAAGGCTCAGAAGAGCCCACACACTCTGCTCTTAACCCCAGTGTGCAGAAAGTGTCAAAACGTGTTTTTCAGCAGAAATAAACATGTTTCTGCAAGTTTGGTCATCCCCATGTAAGTTATGGGGCAGTTACAGTACACTTTTCAAAACGTGTTTTTCAGCCCGAAATAAACGCGTTTTTTCAGACAACTGAATCCCTATGTAACTGCAAGGCTCAGAAGAGCCCACACACTCTGCTCTTAACCCCAGTGTGCAGAAAGTGTCAAAACGTGTTTTTCAGCAGAAATAAACATGTTTCTGCAAGTTTGGTCAACCCCATGTAAGTTATGGGGCAGTTACAGTACACTTTTCAAAACGTGTTTTTCAGCCCGAAATAAACGCGTTTTTTCAGACAACTGAATCCGTATGTAACTGCAAGGCTCAGAAGAGCCCACACACTCTGCTCTTAACCCCACTGTGCAGAAAGTGTCAAAACATGTTTTTCAGCAGAAATAAACATGTTTCTGCAAGTTTGGTCAACCCCATGTAAGTTATGGGGCAGTAACAGCACTTTTTTCAAAACGTGTTTTTCAGCCCGAAATAAACGCGTTTTTTCAGACAACTGAATCCCTATGTTACTGCAAGGCTCAGAAGAGCCCACACACTCTGCTCTTAACCCCAGTGTGCAGAAAGTGTCAAAACGTGTTTTTCAGCAGAAATAAACATGTTTCTGGAAGTTTGATCATCCCCATGTAAGTTATGGGGCAGTTACAGTACACTTTTCAAAACGTGTTTTTCAGCCTGAAATAAACGTTATTTCAGACAACTGAATCCCTATGTAACTGCAAGCTCAGAAGAGCCCACAAACTCAGCTCTTAACCCCAGTGTGCAGAAAGTGTCAAAACATGTTTTTCAGCAGAAATAAACATGTTTCTGCAAGTTTGGTCAACCCCATGTAAGTTATGGGGCAGTAACAGCACTTTTTTTCAAAACGTGTTTTTCAGCCCGAAATAAACGCGTTTTTTCAGACAACTGAATCCCTATGTAACTGCAAGGCTCAGAAGAGCCCACACACTCTGCTCTTAACCCCAGTGTGCAGAAAGTGTCAAAACATGTTTTTCAGCAGAAATAAACATGTTTCTGGAAGTTTGGTCATCCCCATGTAAGTTATGGGGCAGTAACAGTACACTTTTCAAAACGTGTTTTTCAGCCCGAAATAAACGCGTTTTTTCAGACAACTGAATCCGTATGTAACTGCAAGGCTCAGAAGAGCCCACACACTCTGCTCTTAACCGCAGTGTGCAGAAAGTGTCAAAACGTGTTTTTCAGCAAAAATAAACATGTTTCTGCAAGTTTGGTCAACCCCATGTAAGTTATGGGGCAGTAACAGCACATTTTTCAAAACGTGTTTTTCAGCCCGAAATAAACGCGTTTTTTCAGACAACTGAATCCCTATGTAACTGCAAGGCTCAGAAGAGCCCACACACTCTGCTCTTAACCCCAGTGTGCAGAAAGTGTCAAAACGTGTTTTTCAGCAGAAATAAACATGTTTCTGCAAGTTTGGTCATCCCCATGTAAGTTATGGGGCAGTTACAGTAAACTTTTCAAAACCTGTTTTTCAGCCCGAAATAAACGCGTTTTTTCAGACAACTGAATCCGTATGTAACTGCAAGGCTCAGAAGAGCCCACACACACTGCTCTTAACCCCAGTGTGCAGAATGTGTCAAAACGTGTTTTTCAGCAGACATAAACATGTTTCTGCAAGTTTGGTCATCCCCATGTAAGTTATGGGGCAGTTACAGTACACTTTTCAAAACATGTTTTTCAGCCCGAAATAAACGCGTTTTTTCAGACAACTGAATCCTTATGTAACTGCAAGGCTCAGAAGAGCCCACACACTCTGCTCTTAGCCCCAGTGTGCAGAAAGTGTCAAAACGTGCTTTTCAGCAGAAATAAACATGTTTCTGCAAGTTTGGTCAACCCCATGTCAGTTATGGGGCAGTAACAGCACTTTTTTCAAAACGTGTTTTTCAGCCCGAAATAAACGCGTTTTTTCAGACAACTGAATCCCTATGTAACTGCAAGGCTCAGAAGAGCCCACACACTCTGCTCTTAACCCCAGTGTGCAGAAAGTGTCAAATCGTGTTTTTCAGCAGAAATAAACATGTTTCTGCAAGTTTGGTCAACCCCATGTAAGTTATGGGGCAGTTACAGTACACTTTTCAAAACGTGTTTTTCAGCCCGAAATAAACGCGTTTTTTCAGACAACTGAATCCGTATGTAACTGCAAGGCTCAGAAGAGCCCACACACTCTGCTCTTAACCCCACTGTGCAGAAAGTGTCAAAACATGTTTTTCAGCAGAAATAAACATGTTTCTGCAAGTTTGGTCAACCCCATGTCAGTTATGGGGCAGTAACAGCACTTTTTTCAAAACGTGTTTTTCAGCACGAAATAAACGCGTTTTTTCAGACAACTGAATCCCTATGTAACTGCAAAGCTCAGAAGAGCCCACACACTCTGCTCTTAACCCCAGTGTGCAGAAAGTGTCAAAACATGTTTTTCAGCAGAAATAAACATGTTTCTGCAAGTTTGGTCAACCCCATGTAAGTTATGGGGCAGTAACAGCACTTTTTTCAAAACGTGTTTTTCAGCCCGAAATAAACGCGTTTTTTCAGACAACTGAATCCCTATGTTACTGCAAGGCTCAGAAGAGCCCACACACTCTGCTCTTAACCCCAGTGTGCAGAAAGTGTCAAAACGTGTTTTTCAGCAGAAATAAACATGTTTCTGCAAGTTTGGTCAACCCCATGTAAGTTATGGGGCAGTTACAGTACACTTTTCAAAACGTGTTTTTCAGCCCGAAATAAACGCGTTTTTTCAGACAACTGAATCCGTATGTAACTGCAAGGCTCAGAAGAGCCCACACACTCTGCTCTTAACCCCAGTGTGCAGAAAGTGTCAAAACATGTTTTTCAGCAGAAATAAACATGTTTCTGCAAGTTTGGTCAACCCCATGTCAGTTATGGGGCAGTAACAGCACTTTTTTCAAAACGTGTTTTTCAGCACGAAATAAACGCGTTTTTTCAGACAACTGAATCCCTATGTAACTGCAAAGCTCAGAAGAGCCCACACACTCTGCTCTTAACCCCAGTGTGCAGAAAGTGTCAAAACGTGTTTTTCAGCAGAAATAAACATGTTTCTGCAAGTTTGGTCATCCCCATGTAAGTTATGGGGCAGTTACAGTACACTTTTCAAAACGTGTTTTTCAGCCCGAAATAAACGCGTTTTTTCAGACAACTGAATCCTTATGTAACTGCAAGGCTCAGAAGAGCCCACACACTCTGCTCTTAGCCCCAGTGTGCAGAAAGTGTCAAAACGTGCTTTTCAGCAGAAATAAACATGTTTCTGCAAGTTTGGTCAACCCCATGTAAGTTATGGGGCAGTTACAGTACACTTTTCAAAACGTGTTTTTCAGCCCGAAATAAACACGTTTTTTCAGACATCTGAATCCCTATGTAACTGCAAGCTCAGAAGAGCCCACACACTCAGCTCTTAACCCCAGTGTGCAGAAAGTGTCAAAACATGTTTTTCAGCAGAAATAAACATGTTTCTGCAAGTTTGGTCAACCCCATGTAAGTTATTGGACAGTAACAGCACTTTTTTCAAAACGTGTTTTTCAGCCCGAAATAAACGCGTTTTTTCAGACATCTGAATCCGTATGTAACTGCAAGGCTCAGAAGAGCCCACACACTCTGCTCTTAACCCCAGTGTGCAGAAAGTGTCAAAACGTGTTTTTCAGCAGAAATAAACATGTTTCTGGAAGTTTGGTCATCCCCATTTAAGTTATGGGGCAGTTACAGTACACTTTTCAAAACGTGTTTTTCAGCCCGAAATAAACGCGTTTTTTCAGAAAACTGAATCCGTATGTAACTGCAAGGCTCAGAAGAGCCCACACACTCTGCTCTTAACCCCAGTGTGCAGAAAGTGTCAAAACGTGTTTTTCAGCAGAAATAAACATGTTTCTGCAAGTTTGGTCATCCCCATGTAAGTTATGGGGCAGTTACAGTACACTTTTCAAAACGTGTTTTTCAGCCCGAAATAAACGCGTTTTTTCAGACAACTGAATCCTTATGTAACTGCAAGGCTCAGAAGAGCCCACACACTCTGCTCTTAACCCCAGTGTGCAGAAAGTGTCAAAACGTGTTTTTCAGCAGACATAAACATGTTTCTGCAAGTTTGGTCAACCCCATGTCAGTTATGGGGCAGTAACAGCACTTTTTTCAAAACGTGTTTTTCAGCCCGAAATAAACGCGTTTTTTCAGACAACTGAATCCTTATGTAACTGCAAGCTCAGAAGAGCCCACACACTCAGCTCTTAACCCCAGTGTGCAGAAAGTGTCAAAACATGTTTTTCAGCAGAAATAAACATGTTTCTGCAAGTTTGGTCAACCCCATGTAAGTTATTGGACAGTAACAGCACTTTTTTCAAAACGTGTTTTTCAGCCCGAAATAAACGCGTTTTTTCAGACAACTGAATCCTTATGTAACTGCAAGGCTCAGAAGAGCCCACACACTCTGCTCTTAGCCCCAGTGTGCAGAAAGTGTCAAAACGTGTTTTTCAGCAGAAATAAACATGTTTCTGCAAGTTTGGTCATCCCCATGTAAGTTATGGGGCAGTTACAGTACACTTTTCAAAACGTGTTTTTCAGCCCGAAATAAACGCGTTTTTTCAGACAACTGAATGCCTATGTAACTGCAAGGCTCAGAAGAGCCCACACACTCTGCTCTTAGCCCCAGTGTGCAGAAAGTGTCAAAACGTGCTTTTCAGCAGAAATAAACATGTTTCTGCAAGTTTGGTCAACCCCATGTCAGTTATGGGGCAGTAACAGCACTTTTTTCAAAACGTGTTTTTCAGCAGAAATAAACATGTTTCTGCAAGTTTGGTCATCCCCATGTAAGTTATGGGGCAGTTACAGTACACTTTTCAAAACGTGTTTTTCAGCCCGAAATAAACGCGTTTTTTCAGACAACTGAATCCTTATGTAACTGCAAGGCTCAGAAGAGCCCACACACTCTGCTCTTAACCCCAGTGTGCAGAAAGTGTCAAAACGTGTTTTTCAGCAGACATAAACATGTTTCTGCAAGTTTGGTCAACCCCATGTCAGTTATGGGGCAGTAACAGCACTTTTTTCAAAACGTGTTTTTCAGCCCGAAATAAACGCGTTTTTTCAGACAACTGAATCCTTATGTAACTGCAAGCTCAGAAGAGCCCACACACTCAGCTCTTAACCCCAGTGTGCAGAAAGTGTCAAACATGTTTTTCAGCAGAAATAAACATGTTTCTGCAAGTTTGGTCAACCCCATGTAAGTTATTGGACAGTAACAGCACTTTTTTCAAAACGTGTTTTTCAGCCCGAAATAAACGCGTTTTTTCAGACATCTGAATCCGTATGTAACTGCAAGGCTCAGAAGAGCCCACACACTCTGCTCTTAACCCCAGTGTGCAGAAAGTGTCAAAACGTGTTTTTCAGCAGAAATAAACATGTTTCTGGAAGTTTGGTCATCCCCATTTAAGTTATGGGGCAGTTACAGTACACTTTTCAAAACGTGTTTTTCAGCCCGAAATAAACGCGTTTTTTCAGAAAACTGAATCCGTATGTAACTGCAAGGCTCAGAAGAGCCCACACACTCTGCTCTTAACCCCAGTGTGCAGAAAGTGTCAAAACGTGTTTTTCAGCAGAAATAAACATGTTTCTGCAAGTTTGGTCAACCCCATGTCAGTTATGGGGCAGTAACAGCACTTTTTTCAAAACGTGTTTTTCAGCCCGAAATAAACGCGTTTTTTCAGACAACTGAATCCTTATGTAACTGCAAGCTCAGAAGAGCCCACACACTCAGCTCTTAACCCCAGTGTGCAGAAAGTGTCAAAACATGTTTTTCAGCAGAAATAAACATGTTTCTGCAAGTTTGGTCAACCCCATGTAAGTTATTGGACAGTAACAGCACTTTTTTCAAAACGTGTTTTTCAGCCCGAAATAAACGCGTTTTTTCAGACAACTGAATCCTTATGTAACTGCAAGGCTCAGAAGAGCCCACACACTCTGCTCTTAGCCCCAGTGTGCAGAAAGTGTCAAAACGTGTTTTTCAGCAGAAATAAACATGTTTCTGCAAGTTTGGTCATCCCCATGTAAGTTATGGGGCAGTTACAGTACACTTTTCAAAACGTGTTTTTCAGCCCGAAATAAACGCGTTTTTTCAGACAACTGAATGCCTATGTAACTGCAAGGCTCAGAAGAGCCCACACACTCTGCTCTTAGCCCCAGTGTGCAGAAAGTGTCAAAACGTGCTTTTCAGCAGAAATAAACATGTTTCTGCAAGTTTGGTCAACCCCATGTCAGTTATGGGGCAGTAACAGCACTTTTTTCAAAACGTGTTTTTCAGCAGAAATAAACATGTTTCTGCAAGTTTGGTCATCCCCATGTAAGTTATGGGGCAGTTACAGTACACTTTTCAAAACGTGTTTTTCAGCCCGAAATAAACGCGTTTTTTCAGACAACTGAATCCTTATGTAACTGCAAGGCTCAGAAGAGCCCACACACTCTGCTCTTAACCCCAGTGTGCAGAAAGTGTCAAAACGTGTTTTTCAGCAGACATAAACATGTTTCTGCAAGTTTGGTCAACCCCATGTCAGTTATGGGGCAGTAACAGCACTTTTTTCAAAACGTGTTTTTCAGCCCGAAATAAACGCGTTTTTTCAGACAACTGAATCCTTATGTAACTGCAAGCTCAGAAGAGCCCACACACTCAGCTCTTAACCCCAGTGTGCAGAAAGTGTCAAAACATGTTTTTCAGCAGAAATAAACATGTTTCTGCAAGTTTGGTCAACCCCATGTAAGTTATTGGACAGTAACAGCACTTTTTTCAAAACGTGTTTTTCAGCCCGAAATAAACGCGTTTTTTCAGACAACTGAATCCTTATGTAACTGCAAGGCTCAGAAGAGCCCACACACTCTGCTCTTAGCCCCAGTGTGCAGAAAGTGTCAAAACGTGTTTTTCAGCAGAAATAAACATGTTTCTGCAAGTTTGGTCATCCCCATGTAAGTTATGGGGCAGTTACAGTACACTTTTCAAAACGTGTTTTTCAGCCCGAAATAAACGCGTTTTTTCAGACAACTGAATGCCTATGTAACTGCAAGGCTCAGAAGAGCCCACACACTCTGCTCTTAGCCCCAGTGTGCAGAAAGTGTCAAAACGTGCTTTTCAGCAGAAATAAACATGTTTCTGCAAGTTTGGTCAACCCCATGTCAGTTATGGGGCAGTAACAGCACTTTTTTCAAAACGTGTTTTTCAGCCCGAAATAAACGCGTTTTTTCAGACAACTGAATCCGTATGTAACTGCAAGGCTCAGAAGAGCCCACACACACTGCTCTTAACCCCAGTGTGCAGAAAGTGTCAAAACGTGTTTTTCAGCAGAAATAAACATGTTTCTGCAAGTTTGGTCAACCCCATGTAAGTTATGGGGCAGTTACAGTACATTTTTCAAAACGTGTTTTTCAGCCCGAAATAAACGCGTTTTTTCAGACAACTGAATCCGTATGTAACTGCAAGGCTCAGAAGAGCCCACACACACTGCTCTTAACCCCAGTGTGCAGAATGTGTCAAAACGTGTTTTTCAGCAGACATAAACATGTTTCTGCAAGTTTGGTCAACCCCATTTAAGTTATGGGGCAGTTACAGTACACTTTTCAAAACGTGTTTTTCAGCCCGAAATAAACGCGTTTTTTCAGAAAACTGAATCCGTATGTAACTGCAAGGCTAAGAAGAGCCCACACACTCTGCTCTTAACCCCAGTGTGCAGAAAGTGTCAAAACGTGTTTTTCAGCAGAAATAAACATGTTTCTGCAAGTTTGGTCATCCCCATGTAAGTTATGGGGCAGTTACAGTACACTTTTCAAAACATGTTTTTCAGCCCGAAATAAACGCGTTTTTTCAGACAACTGAATCCTTATGTAACTGCAAGGCTCAGAAGAGCCCACACACTCTGCTCTTAGCCCCAGTGTGCAGAAAGTGTCAAAACGTGCTTTTCAGCAGAAATAAACATGTTTCTGCAAGTTTGGTCAACCCCATGTCAGTTATGGGGCAGTAACAGCACTTTTTTCAAAACGTGTTTTTCAGCCCGAAATAAACGCGTTTTTTCAGACAACTGAATCCCTATGTAACTGCAAGGCTCAGAAGAGCCCACACACACTGCTCTTAACCCCAGTGTGCAGAAAGTGTCAAAACGTGTTTTTCAGCAGACATAAACATGTTTCTGCAAGTTTGGTCAAACCCATGTAAGTTATGGGGCAGTTATAGTACACTTTTCAAAACGTGTTTTTCAGCCCGAAATAAACGCGTTTTTTCAGACAACTGAATCCCTATGTAACTGCAAGCTCAGAAGAGCCCACACACTCAGCTCTTAACCCCAGTGTGCAGAAAGTGTCAAAACATGTTTTTCAGCAGAAATAAACATGTTTCTGCAAGTTTGGTCAACCCCATGTAAGTTATTGGACAGTAACAGCACTTTTTTCAAAACGTGTTTTTCAGCCCGAAATAAACGCGTTTTTTCAGACAACTGAATGCCTATGTAACTGCAAGGCTCAGAAGAGCCCACACACTCTGCTCTTAACCCCAGTGTGCAGAAAGTGTCAAAACATGTTTTTCAGCAGAAATAAACATGTTTCTGCAAGTTTGGTCAACCCCATGTAAGTTATGGGGCAGTAACAGCACTTTTTTCAAAACGTGTTTTTCAGCCCGAAATAAACGCGTTTTTTCAGACAACTGAATCCCTATGTAACTGCAAGGCTCAGAAGAGCCCACACACTCTGCTCTTAACCCCAGTGTGCAGAAAGTGTCAAAACGTGTTTTTCAGCAGAAATAAACATGTTTCTGGAAGTTTGGTCATCCCCATGTAAGTTATGGGGCAGTTACAGTACACTTTTCAAAACGTGTTTTTCAGCCCGAAATAAACGCGTTTTTTCAGACAACTGAATCCGTATGTAACTGCAAGGCTCAGAAGAGCCCACACACTCTGCTCTTAACCGCAGTGTGCAGAAAGTGTCAAAACGTGTTTTTCAGCAAAAATAAACATGTTTCTGCAAGTTTGGTCAACCCCATGTAAGTTATGGGGCAGTAACAGCACTTTTTTCAAAACGTGTTTTTCAGCCCGAAATAAACGCGTTTTTTCAGACAACTGAATCCCTATGTAACTGCAAGGCTCAGAAGAGCCCACACACTCTGCTCTTAACCCCAGTGTGCAGAAAGTGTCAAAACGTGTTTTTCAGCAGAAATAAACATGTTTCTGCAAGTTTGGTCATCCCCATGTAAGTTATGGGGCAGTTACAGTACACTTTTCAAAACGTGTTTTTCAGCCCGAAATAAACGCGTTTTTTCAGACAACTGAATCCCTATGTAACTGCAAGGCTCAGAAGAGCCCACACACTCTGCTCTTAACCCCAGTGTGCAGAAAGTGTCAAAACGTGTTTTTCAGCAGAAATAAACATGTTTCTGCAAGTTTGGTCAACCCCATGTAAGTTATGGGGCAGTTACAGTACACTTTTCAAAACGTGTTTTTCAGCCCGAAATAAACGCGTTTTTTCAGACAACTGAATCCGTATGTAACTGCAAGGCTCAGAAGAGCCCACACACTCTGCTCTTAACCCCACTGTGCAGAAAGTGTCAAAACATGTTTTTCAGCAGAAATAAACATGTTTCTGCAAGTTTGGTCAACCCCATGTCAGTTATGGGGCAGTAACAGCACTTTTTTCAAAACGTGTTTTTCAGCACGAAATAAACGCGTTTTTTCAGACAACTGAATCCCTATGTAACTGCAAAGCTCAGAAGAGCCCACACACTCTGCTCTTAACCCCAGTGTGCAGAAAGTGTCAAAACATGTTTTTCAGGAGAAATAAACATGTTTCTGCAAGTTTGGTCAACCCCATGTAAGTTATGGGGCAGTAACAGCACTTTTTTCAAAACGTGTTTTTCAGCCCGAAATAAACGCGTTTTTTCAGACAACTGAATCCCTATGTTACTGCAAGGCTCAGAAGAGCCCACACACTCTGCTCTTAACCCCAGTGTGCAGAAAGTGTCAAAACGTGTTTTTCAGCAGAAATAAACATGTTTCTGGAAGTTTGATCATCCCCATGTAAGTTATGGGGCAGTTACAGTACACTTTTCAAAACGTGTTTTTCAGCCTGAAATAAACACGTTATTTCAGACAACTGAATCCCTATGTAACTGCAAGCTCAGAAGAGCCCACAAACTCAGCTCTTAACCCCAGTGTGCAGAAAGTGTCAAAACATGTTTTTCAGCAGAAATAAACATGTTTCTGCAAGTTTGGTCAACCCCATGTAAGTTATGGGGCAGTAACAGCACTTTTTTTCAAAACGTGTTTTTCAGCCCGAAATAAACGCGTTTTTTCAGACAACTGAATCCCTATGTAACTGCAAGGCTCAGAAGAGCCCACACACTCTGCTCTTAACCCCAGTGTGCAGAAAGTGTCAAAACATGTTTTTCAGCAGAAATAAACATGTTTCTGGAAGTTTGGTCATCCCCATGTAAGTTATGGGGCAGTTACAGTACACTTTTCAAAACGTGTTTTTCAGCCCGAAATAAACGCGTTTTTTCAGACAACTGAATCCGTATGTAACTGCAAGGCTCAGAAGAGCCCACACACTCTGCTCTTAACCGCAGTGTGCAGAAAGTGTCAAAACGTGTTTTTCAGCAAAAATAAACATGTTTCTGCAAGTTTGGTCAACCCCATGTAAGTTATGGGGCAGTAACAGCACATTTTTCAAAACGTGTTTTTCAGCCCGAAATAAACGCGTTTTTTCAGACAACTGAATCCCTATGTAACTGCAAGGCTCAGAAGAGCCCACACACTCTGCTCTTAACCCCAGTGTGCAGAAAGTGTCAAAACGTGTTTTTCAGCAGAAATAAACATGTTTCTGCAAGTTTGGTCAACCCCATGTAAGTTATGGGGCAGTTACAGTACACTTTTCAAAACGTGTTTTTCAGCCTGAAATAAACACGTTATTTCAGACAACTGAATCCCTATGTAACTGCAAGCTCAGATGAGCCCACAAACTCAGCTCTTAACCCCAGTGTGCAGAAAGTGTCAAAACATGTTTTTCAGCAGAAATAAACATGTTTCTGCAAGTTTGGTCAACCCCATGTAAGTTATGGGGCAGTAACAGCACTTTTTTTCAAAACGTGTTTTTCAGCCCGAAATAAACGCGTTTTTTCAGACAACTGAATCCCTAAGTAACTGCAAGGCTCAGAAGAGCCCACACACTCTGCTCTTAACCCCAGTGTGCAGAAAGTGTCAAAACATGTTTTTCAGCAGAAATAAACATGTTTCTGCAAGTTTGGTCAACCCCATGTAAGTTATGGGGCAGTAACAGCACTTTTTTCAAAACGTGTTTTTCAGCCCGAAATAGACGCGTTTTTTTCAGACAACTGAATCCCTATGTAACTGCAAGGCTCAGAAGAGCCCACACACTCTGCTCTTAACCCCAGTGTGCAGAAAGTGTCAAAACGTGTTTTTCAGCAGAAATAAACATGTTTCTGCAAGTTTGGTCATCCCCATGTAAGTTATGGGGCAGTTACAGTACACTTTTCAAAACGTGTTTTTCAGCCCGAAATAAACGCGTTTTTTCAGACAACTGAATCCCTATGTAACTGCAAGGCTCAGAAGAGCCCACACACTCTGCTCTTAACCCCAGTGTGCAGAAAGTGTCAAAACGTGTTTTTCAGCAGAAATAAACATGTTTCTGCAAGTTTGGTCAACCCCATGTAAGTTATGGGGCAGTTACAGTACACTTTTCAAAACGTGTTTTTCAGCCCGAAATAAACGCGTTTTTTCAGACAACTGAATCCGTATGTAACTGCAAGGCTCAGAAGAGCCCACACACTCTGCTCTTAACCCCACTGTGCAGAAAGTGTCAAAACATGTTTTTCAGCAGAAATAAACATGTTTCTGCAAGTTTGGTCAACCCCATGTCAGTTATGGGGCAGTAACAGCACTTTTTTCAAAACGTGTTTTTCAGCACGAAATAAACGCGTTTTTTCAGACAACTGAATCCCTATGTAACTGCAAAGCTCAGAAGAGCCCACACACTCTGCTCTTAACCCCAGTGTGCAGAAAGTGTCAAAACATGTTTTTCAGCAGAAATAAACATGTTTCTGCAAGTTTGGTCAACCCCATGTAAGTTATGGGGCAGTAACAGCACTTTTTTCAAAACGTGTTTTTCAGCCCGAAATAAACGCGTTTTTTCAGACAACTGAATCCCTATGTTACTGCAAGGCTCAGAAGAGCCCACACACTCTGCTCTTAACCCCAGTGTGCAGAAAGTGTCAAAACGTGTTTTTCAGCAGAAATAAACATGTTTCTGGAAGTTTGATCATCCCCATGTAAGTTATGGGGCAGTTACAGTACACTTTTCAAAACGTGTTTTTCAGCCTGAAATAAACACGTTATTTCAGACAACTGAATCCCTATGTAACTGCAAGCTCAGAAGAGCCCACAAACTCAGCTCTTAACCCCAGTGTGCAGAAAGTGTCAAAACATGTTTTTCAGCAGAAATAAACATGTTTCTGCAAGTTTGGTCAACCCCATGTAAGTTATGGGGCAGTAACAGCACTTTTTTTCAAAACGTGTTTTTCAGCCCGAAATAAACGCGTTTTTTCAGACAACTGAATCCCTATGTAACTGCAAGGCTCAGAGGAGCCCACACACTCTGCTCTTAACCCCAGTGTGCAGAAAGTGTCAAAACATGTTTTTCAGCAGAAATAAACATGTTTCTGGAAGTTTGGTCATCCCCATGTAAGTTATGGGGCAGTAACAGTACACTTTTCAAAACGTGTTTTTCAGCCCGAAATAAACGCGTTTTTTCAGACAACTGAATCCGTATGTAACTGCAAGGCTCAGAAGAGCCCACACACTCTGCTCTTAACCGCAGTGTGCAGAAAGTGTCAAAACGTGTTTTTCAGCAAAAATAAACATGTTTCTGCAAGTTTGGTCAACCCCATGTAAGTTATGGGGCAGTAACAGCACATTTTTCAAAACGTGTTTTTCAGCCCGAAATAAACGCGTTTTTTCAGACAACTGAATCCCTATGTAACTGCAAGGCTCAGAAGAGCCCACACACTCTGCTCTTAACCCCAGTGTGCAGAAAGTGTCAAAACGTGTTTTTCAGCAGAAATAAACATGTTTCTGCAAGTTTGGTCATCCCCATGTAAGTTATGGGGCAGTTACAGTAAACTTTTCAAAACCTGTTTTTCAGCCCGAAATAAACGCGTTTTTTCAGACAACTGAATCCGTATGTAACTGCAAGGCTCAGAAGAGCCCACACACACTGCTCTTAACCCCAGTGTGCAGAATGTGTCAAAACGTGTTTTTCAGCAGACATAAACATGTTTCTGCAAGTTTGGTCATCCCCATGTAAGTTATGGGGCAGTTACAGTACACTTTTCAAAACATGTTTTTCAGCCCGAAATAAACGCGTTTTTTCAGACAACTGAATCCTTATGTAACTGCAAGGCTCAGAAGAGCCCACACACTCTGCTCTTAGCCCCAGTGTGCAGAAAGTGTCAAAACGTGCTTTTCAGCAGAAATAAACATGTTTCTGCAAGTTTGGTCAACCCCATGTCAGTTATGGGGCAGTAACAGCACTTTTTTCAAAACGTGTTTTTCAGCCCGAAATAAACGCGTTTTTTCAGACAACTGAATCCCTATGTAACTGCAAGGCTCAGAAGAGCCCACACACACTGCTCTTAACCCCAGTGTGCAGAAAGTGTCAAAACGTGTTTTTCAGCAGACATAAACATGTTTCTGCAAGTTTGGTCAAACCCATGTAAGTTATGGGGCAGTTATAGTACACTTTTCAAAACGTGTTTTTCAGCCCGAAATAAACGCGTTTTTTCAGACAACTGAATCCCTATGTAACTGCAAGCTCAGAAGAGCCCACACACTCAGCTCTTAACCCCAGTGTGCAGAAAGTGTCAAAACATGTTTTTCAGCAGAAATAAACATGTTTCTGCAAGTTTGGTCAACCCCATGTAAGTTATTGGACAGTAACAGCACTTTTTTCAAAACGTGTTTTTCAGCCCGAAATAAACGCGTTTTTTCAGACAACTGAATGCCTATGTAACTGCAAGGCTCAGAAGAGCCCACACACTCTGCTCTTAACCCCAGTGTGCAGAAAGTGTCAAAACGTGTTTTTCAGCAGAAATAAACATGTTTCTGCAAGTTTGGTCATCCCCATGTAAGTTATGGGGCAGTTACAGTACACTTTTCAAAACGTGTTTTTCAGCCCGAAATAAACGCGTTTTTTCAGACAACTGAATCCTTATGTAACTGCAAGGCTCAGAAGAGCCCACACACTCTGCTCTTAGCCTCAGTGTGCAGAAAGTGTCAAAACGTGCTTTTCAGCAGAAATAAACATGTTTCTGCAAGTTTGGTCAACCCCATGTCAGTTATGGGGCAGTAAAAGCACTTTTTTCAAAACGTGTTTTTCAGCCCGAAATAAACGCGTTTTTTCAGACAACTGAATCCCTATGTAACTGCAAGGCTCAGAAGAGCCCACACACACTGCTCTTAACCCCAGTGTGCAGAAAGTGTCAAAACGTGTTTTTCAGCAGACATAAACATGTTTCTGCAAGTTTGGTCAAACCCATGTAAGTTATGGGGCAGTTATAGTACACTTTTCAAAACGTGTTTTTCAGCCCGAAATAAACGCGTTTTTTCAGACAACAGAATCCCTATGTAACTGCAAGCTCAGAAGAGCCCACACACTCAGCTCTTAACCCCAGTGTGCAGAAAGTGTCAAAACATGTTTTTCAGCAGAAATAAACATGTTTCTGCAAGTTTGGTCAACCCCATGTAAGTTATTGGACAGTAACAGCACTTTTTTCAAAACGTGTTTTTCAGCCCGAAATAAACGCGTTTTTTCAGACAACTGAATGCCTATGTAACTGCAAGGCTCAGAAGAGCCCACACACTCTGCTCTTAACCCCAGTGTGCAGAAAGTGTCAAAACGTGTTTTTCAGCAGAAATAAACATGTTTCTGCAAGTTTGGTCATCCCCATGTAAGTTATGGGGCAGTTACAGTACACTTTTCAAAACGTGTTTTTCAGCCCGAAATAAACGCGTTTTTTCAGACAACTGAATCCTTATGTAACTGCAAGGCTCAGAAGAGCCCACACACTCTGCTCTTAGCCTCAGTGTGCAGAAAGTGTCAAAACGTGCTTTTCAGCAGAAATAAACATGTTTCTGCAAGTTTGGTCAACCCCATGTCAGTTATGGGGCAGTAAAAGCACTTTTTTCAAAACGTGTTTTTCAGCCCGAAATAAACGCGTTTTTTCAGACAACTGAATCCCTATGTAACTGCAAGGCTCAGAAGAGCCCACACACACTGCTCTTAACCCCAGTGTGCAGAAAGTGTCAAAACGTGTTTTTCAGCAGACATAAACATGTTTCTGCAAGTTTGGTCAAACCCATGTAAGTTATGGGGCAGTTATAGTACACTTTTCAAAACGTGTTTTTCAGCCCGAAATAAACGCGTTTTTTCAGACAACTGAATCCCTATGTAACTGCAAGCTCAGAAGAGCCCACACACTCAGCTCTTAACCCCAGTGTGCAGAAAGTGTCAAAACATGTTTTTCAGCAGAAATAAACATGTTTCTGCAAGTTTGGTCAACCCCATGTAAGTTATTGGACAGTAACAGCACTTTTTTCAAAACGTGTTTTTCAGCCCGAAATAAACGCGTTTTTTCAGACAACTGAATGCCTATGTAACTGCAAGGCTCAGAAGAGCCCACACACTCTGCTCTTAACCCCAGTGTGCAGAAAGTGTCAAAACATGTTTTTCAGCAGAAATAAACATGTTTCTGCAAGTTTGGTCAACCCCATGTAAGTTATGGGGCAGTAACAGCACTTTTTTCAAAACGTGTTTTTCAGCCCGAAATAAACGCGTTTTTTCAGACAACTGAATCCCTATGTAACTGCAAGGCTCAGAAGAGCCCACACACTCTGCTCTTAACCCCAGTGTGCAGAAAGTGTCAAAACGTGTTTTTCAGCAGAAATAAACATGTTTCTGCAAGTTTGGTCATCCCCATGTAAGTTATGGGGCAGTTACAGTACACTTTTCAAAACGTGTTTTTCAGCCCGAAATAAACGCGTTTTTTCAGACAACTGAATCCGTATGTAACTGCAAGGCTCAGAAGAGCCCACACACTCTGCTCTTAACCGCAGTGTGCAGAAAGTGTCAAAACGTGTTTTTCAGCAAAAATAAACACGTTTCTGCAAGTTTGGTCAACCCCATGTAAGTTATGGGGCAGTAACAGCACTTTTTTCAAAACGTGTTTTTCAGCCCGAAATAAACGCGTTTTTTCAGACAACTGAATCCCTATGTAACTGCAAGGCTCAGAAGAGCCCACACACTCTGCTCTTAACCCCAGTGTGCAGAAAGTGTCAAAACGTGTTTTTCAGCAGAAATAAACATGTTTCTGCAAGTTTGGTCATCCCCATGTAAGTTATGGGGCAGTTACAGTACACTTTTCAAAACGTGTTTTTCAGCCCGAAATAAACGCGTTTTTTCAGACAACTGAATCCCTATGTAACTGCAAGGCTCAGAAGAGCCCACACACTCTGCTCTTAACCCCAGTGTGCAGAAAGTGTCAAAACGTGTTTTTCAGCAGAAATAAACATGTTTCTGCAAGTTTGGTCAACCCCATGTAAGTTATGGGGCAGTTACAGTACACTTTTCAAAACGTGTTTTTCAGCCCGAAATAAACGCGTTTTTTCAGACAACTGAATCCGTATGTAACTGCAAGGCTCAGAAGAGCCCACACACTCTGCTCTTAACCCCACTGTGCAGAAAGTGTCAAAACATGTTTTTCAGCAGAAATAAACATGTTTCTGCAAGTTTGGTCAACCCCATGTCAGTTATGGGGCAGTAACAGCACTTTTTTCAAAACGTGTTTTTCAGCACGAAATAAACGCGTTTTTTCAGACAACTGAATCCCTATGTAACTGCAAAGCTCAGAAGAGCCCACACACTCTGCTCTTAACCCCAGTGTGCAGAAAGTGTCAAAACATGTTTTTCAGCAGAAATAAACATGTTTCTGCAAGTTTGGTCAACCCCATGTAAGTTATGGGGCAGTAACAGCACTTTTTTCAAAACGTGTTTTTCAGCCCGAAATAAACGCGTTTTTTCAGACAACTGAATCCCTATGTTACTGCAAGGCTCAGAAGAGCCCACACACTCTGCTCTTAACCCCAGTGTGCAGAAAGTGTCAAAACGTGTTTTTCAGCAGAAATAAACATGTTTCTGGAAGTTTGATCATCCCCATGTAAGTTATGGGGCAGTTACAGTACACTTTTCAAAACGTGTTTTTCAGCCTGAAATAAACACGTTATTTCAGACAACTGAATCCCTATGTAACTGCAAGCTCAGAAGAGCCCACAAACTCAGCTCTTAACCCCAGTGTGCAGAAAGTGTCAAAACATGTTTTTCAGCAGAAATAAACATGTTTCTGCAAGTTTGGTCAACCCCATGTAAGTTATGGGGCAGTAACAGCACTTTTTTTCAAAACGTGTTTTTCAGCCCGAAATAAACGCGTTTTTTCAGACAACTGAATCCCTATGTAACTGCAAGGCTCAGAAGAGCCCACACACTCTGCTCTTAACCCCAGTGTGCAGAAAGTGTCAAAACGTGTTTTTCAGCAGAAATAAACATGTTTCTGCAAGTTTGGTCAACCCCATGTAAGTTATGGGGCAGTTACAGTACACTTTTCAAAACGTGTTTTTCAGCCTGAAATAAACACGTTATTTCAGACAACTGAATCCCTATGTAACTGCAAGCTCAGATGAGCCCACAAACTCAGCTCTTAACCCCAGTGTGCAGAAAGTGTCAAAACATGTTTTTCAGCAGAAATAAACATGTTTCTGCAAGTTTGGTCAACCCCATGTAAGTTATGGGGCAGTAACAGCACTTTTTTTCAAAACGTGTTTTTCAGCCCGAAATAAACGCGTTTTTTCAGACAACTGAATCCCTAAGTAACTGCAAGGCTCAGAAGAGCCCACACACTCTGCTCTTAACCCCAGTGTGCAGAAAGTGTCAAAACATGTTTTTCAGCAGAAATAAACATGTTTCTGCAAGTTTGGTCAACCCCATGTAAGTTATGGGGCAGTAACAGCACTTTTTCAAAACGTGTTTTTCAGACCGAAATAGACGCGTTTTTTTCAGACAACTGAATCCCTATGTAACTGCAAGGCTCAGAAGAGCCCACACACTCTGCTCTTAACCCCAGTGTGCAGAAAGTGTCAAAACGTGTTTTTCAGCAGAAATAAACATGTTTCTGGACGTTTGGTCATCCCCATGTAAGTTATGGGGCAGTTACAGTACACTTTTCAAAACGTGTTTTTCAGCCCGAAATAAACGCGTTTTTTCAGACAACTGAATCCGTATGTAACTGCAAGGCTCAGAAGAGCCCACACACTCTGCTCTTAACCGCAGTGTGCAGAAAGTGTCAAAACGTGTTTTTCAGCAAAAATAAACATGTTTCTGCAAGTTTGGTCAACCCCATGTAAGTTATGGGGCAGTAACAGCACTTTTTTCAAAACGTGTTTTTCAGCCCGAAATAAACGCGTTTTTTCAGACAACTGAATCCCTATGTAACTGCAAGGCTCAGAAGAGCCCACACACTCTGCTCTTAACCCCAGTGTGCAGAAAGTGTCAAAACGTGTTTTTCAGCAGAAATAAACATGTTTCTGCAAGTTTGGTCATCCCCATGTAAGTTATGGGGCAGTTACAGTACACTTTTCAAAACGTGTTTTTCAGCCCGAAATAAACGCGTTTTTTCAGACAACTGAATCCCTATGTAACTGCAAGGCTCAGAAGAGCCCACACACTCTGCTCTTAACCCCAGTGTGCAGAAAGTGTCAAAACGTGTTTTTCAGCAGAAATAAACATGTTTCTGCAAGTTTGGTCAACCCCATGTAAGTTATGGGGCAGTTACAGTACACTTTTCAAAACGTGTTTTTCAGCCCGAAATAAACGCGTTTTTTCAGACAACTGAATCCGTATGTAACTGCAAGGCTCAGAAGAGCCCACACACTCTGCTCTTAACCCCACTGTGCAGAAAGTGTCAAAACATGTTTTTCAGCAGAAATAAACATGTTTCTGCAAGTTTGGTCAACCCCATGTCAGTTATGGGGCAGTAACAGCACTTTTTTCAAAACGTGTTTTTCAGCACGAAATAAACGCGTTTTTTCAGACAACTGAATCCCTATGTAACTGCAAAGCTCAGAAGAGCCCACACACTCTGCTCTTAACCCCAGTGTGCAGAAAGTGTCAAAACATGTTTTTCAGCAGAAATAAACATGTTTCTGCAAGTTTGGTCAACCCCATGTAAGTTATGGGGCAGTAACAGCACTTTTTTCAAAACGTGTTTTTCAGCCCGAAATAAACGCGTTTTTTCAGACAACTGAATCCCTATGTTACTGCAAGGCTCAGAAGAGCCCACACACTCTGCTCTTAACCCCAGTGTGCAGAAAGTGTCAAAACGTGTTTTTCAGCAGAAATAAACATGTTTCTGGAAGTTTGATCATCCCCATGTAAGTTATGGGGCAGTTACAGTACACTTTTCAAAACGTGTTTTTCAGCCTGAAATAAACACGTTATTTCAGACAACTGAATCCCTATGTAACTGCAAGCTCAGAAGAGCCCACAAACTCAGCTCTTAACCCCAGTGTGCAGAAAGTGTCAAAACATGTTTTTCAGCAGAAATAAACATGTTTCTGCAAGTTTGGTCAACCCCATGTAAGTTATGGGGCAGTAACAGCACTTTTTTTCAAAACGTGTTTTTCAGCCCGAAATAAACGCGTTTTTTCAGACAACTGAATCCCTATGTAACTGCAAGGCTCAGAAGAGCCCACACACTCTGCTCTTAACCCCAGTGTGCAGAAAGTGTCAAAACATGTTTTTCAGCAGAAATAAACATGTTTCTGGAAGTTTGGTCATCCCCATGTAAGTTATGGGGCAGTTACAGTACACTTTTCAAAACGTGTTTTTCAGCCCGAAATAAACGCGTTTTTTCAGACAACTGAATCCGTATGTAACTGCAAGGCTCAGAAGAGCCCACACACTCTGCTCTTAACCGCAGTGTGCAGAAAGTGTCAAAACGTGTTTTTCAGCAAAAATAAACATGTTTCTGCAAGTTTGGTCAACCCCATGTAAGTTATGGGGCAGTAACAGCACATTTTTCAAAACGTGTTTTTCAGCCCGAAATAAACGCGTTTTTTCAGACAACTGAATCCCTATGTAACTGCAAGGCTCAGAAGAGCCCACACACTCTGCTCTTAACCCCAGTGTGCAGAAAGTGTCAAAACGTGTTTTTCAGCAGAAATAAACATGTTTCTGCAAGTTTGGTCATCCCCATGTAAGTTATGGGGCAGTTACAGTAAACTTTTCAAAACCTGTTTTTCAGCCCGAAATAAACGCGTTTTTTCAGACAACTGAATCCGTATGTAACTGCAAGGCTCAGAAGAGCCCACACAAACTGCTCTTAACCCCAGTGTGCAGAATGTGTCAAAACGTGTTTTTCAGCAGACATAAACATGTTTCTGCAAGTTTGGTCATCCCCATGTAGTTATGGGGCAGTTACAGTACACTTTTCAAAACATGTTTTTCAGCCCGAAATAAACGCGTTTTTTCAGACAACTGAATCCTTATGTAACTGCAAGGCTCAGAAGAGCCCACACACTCTGCTCTTAGCCCCAGTGTGCAGAAAGTGTCAAAACGTGCTTTTCAGCAGAAATAAACATGTTTCTGCAAGTTTGGTCAACCCCATGTCAGTTATGGGGCAGTAACAGCACTTTTTTCAAAACGTGTTTTTCAGCCCGAAATAAACGCGTTTTTTCAGACAACTGAATCCCTATGTAACTGCAAGGCTCAGAAGAGCCCACACACACTGCTCTTAACCCCAGTGTGCAGAAAGTGTCAAAACGTGTTTTTCAGCAGACATAAACATGTTTCTGCAAGTTTGGTCAAACCCATGTAAGTTATGGGGCAGTTATAGTACACTTTTCAAAACGTGTTTTTCAGCCCGAAATAAACGCGTTTTTTCAGACAACTGAATCCCTATGTAACTGCAAGCTCAGAAGAGCCCACACACTCAGCTCTTAACCCCAGTGTGCAGAAAGTGTCAAAACATGTTTTTCAGCAGAAATAAACATGTTTCTGCAAGTTTGGTCAACCCCATGTAAGTTATTGGACAGTAACAGCACTTTTTTCAAAACGTGTTTTTCAGCCCGAAATAAACGCGTTTTTTCAGACAACTGAATGCCTATGTAACTGCAAGGCTCAGAAGAGCCCAGACACTCTGCTCTTAACCCCAGTGTGCAGAAAGTGTCAAAACGTGTTTTTCAGCAGAAATAAACATGTTTCTGCAAGTTTGGTCATCCCCATGTAAGTTATGGGGCAGTTACAGTACACTTTTCAAAACGTGTTTTTCAGCCCGAAATAAACGCGTTTTTTCAGACAACTGAATCCTTATGTAACTGCAAGGCTCAGAAGAGCCCACACACTCTGCTCTTAGCCTCAGTGTGCAGAAAGTGTCAAAACGTGCTTTTCAGCAGAAATAAACATGTTTCTGCAAGTTTGGTCAACCCCATGTCAGTTATGGGGCAGTAAAAGCACTTTTTTCAAAACGTGTTTTTCAGCCCGAAATAAACGCGTTTTTTCAGACAACTGAATCCCTATGTAACTGCAAGGCTCAGAAGAGCCCACACACACTGCTCTTAACCCCAGTGTGCAGAAAGTGTCAAAACGTGTTTTTCAGCAGACATAAACATGTTTCTGCAAGTTTGGTCAAACCCATGTAAGTTATGGGGCAGTTATAGTACACTTTTCAAAACGTGTTTTTCAGCCCGAAATAAACGCGTTTTTTCAGACAACTGAATCCCTATGTAACTGCAAGCTCAGAAGAGCCCACACACTCAGCTCTTAACCCCAGTGTGCAGAAAGTGTCAAAACATGTTTTTCAGCAGAAATAAACATGTTTCTGCAAGTTTGGTCAACCCCATGTAAGTTATTGGACAGTAACAGCACTTTTTTCAAAACGTGTTTTTCAGCCCGAAATAAACGCGTTTTTTCAGACAACTGAATGCCTATGTAACTGCAAGGCTCAGAAGAGCCCACACACTCTGCTCTTAACCCCAGTGTGCAGAAAGTGTCAAAACATGTTTTTCAGCAGAAATAAACATGTTTCTGCAAGTTTGGTCAACCCCATGTAAGTTATGGGGCAGTAACAGCACTTTTTTCAAAACGTGTTTTTCAGCCCGAAATAAACGCGTTTTTTCAGACAACTGAATCCCTATGTAACTGCAAGGCTCAGAAGAGCCCACACACTCTGCTCTTAACCCCAGTGTGCAGAAAGTGTCAAAACGTGTTTTTCAGCAGAAATAAACATGTTTCTGGAAGTTTGATCATCCCCATGTAAGTTATGGGGCAGTTACAGTACACTTTTCAAAACGTGTTTTTCAGCCTGAAATAAACACGTTATTTCAGACAACTGAATCCCTATGTAACTGCAAGCTCAGAAGAGCCCACAAACTCAGCTCTTAACCCCAGTGTGCAGAAAGTGTCAAAACATGTTTTTCAGCAGAAATAAACATGTTTCTGCAAGTTTGGTCAACCCCATGTAAGTTATGGGGCAGTAACAGCACTTTTTTTCAAAACGTGTTTTTCAGCCCGAAATAAACGCGTTTTTTCAGACAACTGAATCCCTATGTAACTGCAAGGCTCAGAAGAGCCCACACACTCTGCTCTTAACCCCAGTGTGCAGAAAGTGTCAAAACATGTTTTTCAGCAGAAATAAACATGTTTCTGGAAGTTTGGTCATCCCCATGTAAGTTATGGGGCAGTTACAGTACACTTTTCAAAACGTGTTTTTCAGCCCGAAATAAACGCGTTTTTTCAGACAACTGAATCCGTATGTAACTGCAAGGCTCAGAAGAGCCCACACACTCTGCTCTTAACCGCAGTGTGCAGAAAGTGTCAAAACGTGTTTTTCAGCAAAAATAAACATGTTTCTGCAAGTTTGGTCAACCCCATGTAAGTTATGGGGCAGTAACAGCACATTTTTCAAAACGTGTTTTTCAGCCCGAAATAAACGCGTTTTTTCAGACAACTGAATCCCTATGTAACTGCAAGGCTCAGAAGAGCCCACACACTCTGCTCTTAACCCCAGTGTGCAGAAAGTGTCAAAACGTGTTTTTCAGCAGAAATAAACATGTTTCTGCAAGTTTGGTCATCCCCATGTAAGTTATGGGGCAGTTACAGTAAACTTTTCAAAACCTGTTTTTCAGCCCGAAATAAACGCGTTTTTTCAGACAACTGAATCCGTATGTAACTGCAAGGCTCAGAAGAGCCCACACAAACTGCTCTTAACCCCAGTGTGCAGAATGTGTCAAAACGTGTTTTTCAGCAGACATAAACATGTTTCTGCAAGTTTGGTCATCCCCATGTAAGTTATGGGGCAGTTACAGTACACTTTTCAAAACATGTTTTTCAGCCCGAAATAAACGCGTTTTTTCAGACAACTGAATCCTTATGTAACTGCAAGGCTCAGAAGAGCCCACACACTCTGCTCTTAGCCCCAGTGTGCAGAAAGTGTCAAAACGTGCTTTTCAGCAGAAATAAACATGTTTCTGCAAGTTTGGTCAACCCCATGTCAGTTATGGGGCAGTAACAGCACTTTTTTCAAAACGTGTTTTTCAGCCCGAAATAAACGCGTTTTTTCAGACAACTGAATCCCTATGTAACTGCAAGGCTCAGAAGAGCCCACACACACTGCTCTTAACCCCAGTGTGCAGAAAGTGTCAAAACGTGTTTTTCAGCAGACATAAACATGTTTCTGCAAGTTTGGTCAAACCCATGTAAGTTATGGGGCAGTTATAGTACACTTTTCAAAACGTGTTTTTCAGCCCGAAATAAACGCGTTTTTTCAGACAACTGAATCCCTATGTAACTGCAAGCTCAGAAGAGCCCACACACTCAGCTCTTAACCCCAGTGTGCAGAAAGTGTCAAAACATGTTTTTCAGCAGAAATAAACATGTTTCTGCAAGTTTGGTCAACCCCATGTAAGTTATTGGACAGTAACAGCACTTTTTTCAAAACGTGTTTTTCAGCCCGAAATAAACGCGTTTTTTCAGACAACTGAATGCCTATGTAACTGCAAGGCTCAGAAGAGCCCAGACACTCTGCTCTTAACCCCAGTGTGCAGAAAGTGTCAAAACGTGTTTTTCAGCAGAAATAAACATGTTTCTGCAAGTTTGGTCATCCCCATGTAAGTTATGGGGCAGTTACAGTACACTTTTCAAAACGTGTTTTTCAGCCCGAAATAAACGCGTTTTTTCAGACAACTGAATCCTTATGTAACTGCAAGGCTCAGAAGAGCCCACACACTCTGCTCTTAGCCTCAGTGTGCAGAAAGTGTCAAAACGTGCTTTTCAGCAGAAATAAACATGTTTCTGCAAGTTTGGTCAACCCCATGTCAGTTATGGGGCAGTAAAAGCACTTTTTTCAAAACGTGTTTTTCAGCCCGAAATAAACGCGTTTTTTCAGACAACTGAATCCCTATGTAACTGCAAGGCTCAGAAGAGCCCACACACACTGCTCTTAACCCCAGTGTGCAGAAAGTGTCAAAACGTGTTTTTCAGCAGACATAAACATGTTTCTGCAAGTTTGGTCAAACCCATGTAAGTTATGGGGCAGTTATAGTACACTTTTCAAAACGTGTTTTTCAGCCCGAAATAAACGCGTTTTTTCAGACAACTGAATCCCTATGTAACTGCAAGCTCAGAAGAGCCCACACACTCAGCTCTTAACCCCAGTGTGCAGAAAGTGTCAAAACATGTTTTTCAGCAGAAATAAACATGTTTCTGCAAGTTTGGTCAACCCCATGTAAGTTATTGGACAGTAACAGCACTTTTTTCAAAACGTGTTTTTCAGCCCGAAATAAACGCGTTTTTTCAGACAACTGAATGCCTATGTAACTGCAAGGCTCAGAAGAGCCCACACACTCTGCTCTTAACCCCAGTGTGCAGAAAGTGTCAAAACATGTTTTTCAGCAGAAATAAACATGTTTCTGCAAGTTTGGTCAACCCCATGTAAGTTATGGGGCAGTAACAGCACTTTTTTCAAAACGTGTTTTTCAGCCCGAAATAAACGCGTTTTTTCAGACAACTGAATCCCTATGTAACTGCAAGGCTCAGAAGAGCCCACACACTCTGCTCTTAACCCCAGTGTGCAGAAAGTGTCAAAACGTGTTTTTCAGCAGAAATAAACATGTTTCTGGAAGTTTGATCATCCCCATGTAAGTTATGGGGCAGTTACAGTACACTTTTCAAAACGTGTTTTTCAGCCTGAAATAAACACGTTATTTCAGACAACTGAATCCCTATGTAACTGCAAGCTCAGAAGAGCCCACAAACTCAGCTCTTAACCCCAGTGTGCAGAAAGTGTCAAAACATGTTTTTCAGCAGAAATAAACATGTTTCTGCAAGTTTGGTCAACCCCATGTAAGTTATGGGGCAGTAACAGCACTTTTTTCAAAACGTGTTTTTCAGCCCGAAATAAACGCGTTTTTTCAGACAACTGAATCCCTATGTAACTGCAAGGCTCAGAAGAGCCCACACACTCTGCTCTTAACCCCAGTGTGCAGAAAGTGTCAAAACATGTTTTTCAGCAGAAATAAACATGTTTCTGGAAGTTTGGTCATCCCCATGTAAGTTATGGGGCAGTTACAGTACACTTTTCAAAACGTGTTTTTCAGCCCGAAATAAACGCGTTTTTTCAGACAACTGAATCCGTATGTAACTGCAAGGCTCAGAAGAGCCCACACACTCTGCTCTTAACCGCAGTGTGCAGAAAGTGTCAAAACGTGTTTTTCAGCAAAAATAAACATGTTTCTGCAAGTTTGGTCAACCCCATGTAAGTTATGGGGCAGTAACAGCACATTTTTCAAAACGTGTTTTTCAGCCCGAAATAAACGCGTTTTTTCAGACAACTGAATCCCTATGTAACTGCAAGGCTCAGAAGAGCCCACACACTCTGCTCTTAACCCCAGTGTGCAGAAAGTGTCAAAACGTGTTTTTCAGCAGAAATAAACATGTTTCTGCAAGTTTGGTCATCCCCATGTAAGTTATGGGGCAGTTACAGTAAACTTTTCAAAACCTGTTTTTCAGCCCGAAATAAACGCGTTTTTCAGACAACTGAATCCGTATGTAACTGCAAGGCTCAGAAGAGCCCACACAAACTGCTCTTAACCCCAGTGTGCAGAATGTGTCAAAACGTGTTTTTCAGCAGAAATAAACATGTTTCTGCAAGTTTGGTCAACCCCATGTAAGTTATGGGGCAGTAACAGCACATTTTTCAAAACGTGTTTTTCAGCCCGAAATAAACGCGTTTTTTCAGACAACTGAATCCCTATGTAACTGCAAAGCTCAGAAGAGCCCACACACACTGCTCTTAACCCCAGTGTGCAGAAAGTGTCAAAACGTGTTTTTCAGCAGACATAAACATGTTTCTGCAAGTTTGGTCAAACCCATGTAAGTTATGGGGCAGTTATAGTACACTTTTCAAAACGTGTTTTTCAGCCCGAAATAAACGCGTTTTTTCAGACAACTGAATCCCTATGTAACTGCAAGCTCAGAAGAGCCCACACACTCAGCTCTTAACCCCAGTGTGCAGAAAGTGTCAAAACATGTTTTTCAGCAGAAATAAACATGTTTCTGCAAGTTTGGTCAACCCCATGTAAGTTATTGGACAGTAACAGCACTTTTTTCAAAACGTGTTTTTCAGCCCGAAATAAACGCGTTTTTTCAGACAACTGAATGCCTATGTAACTGCAAGGCTCAGAAGAGCCCAGACACTCTGCTCTTAACCCCAGTGTGCAGAAAGTGTCAAAACATGTTTTTCAGCAGAAATAAACATGTTTCTGCAAGTTTGGTCAACCCCATGTAAGTTATGGGGCAGTAACAGCACTTTTTTCAAAACGTGTTTTTCAGCCCGAAATAAACGCGTTTTTTCAGACAACTGAATCCCTATGTTACTGCAAGGCTCAGAAGAGCCCACACACTCTGCTCTTAACCCCAGTGTGCAGAAAGTGTCAAAACGTGTTTTTCAGCAGAAATAAACATGTTTCTGGAAGTTTGATCATCCCCATGTAAGTTATGGGGCAGTTACAGTACACTTTTCAAAACGTGTTTTTCAGCCTGAAATAAACACGTTATTTCAGACAACTGAATCCCTATGTAACTGCAAGCTCAGAAGAGCCCACAAACTCAGCTCTTAACCCCAGTGTGCAGAAAGTGTCAAAACATGTTTTTCAGCAGAAATAAACATGTTTCTGCAAGTTTGGTCAACCCCATGTAAGTTATGGGGCAGTAACAGCACTTTTTTTCAAAACGTGTTTTTCAGCCCGAAATAAACGCGTTTTTTCAGACAACTGAATCCCTATGTAACTGCAAGGCTCAGAAGAGCCCACACACTCTGCTCTTAACCCCAGTGTGCAGAAAGTGTCAAAACATGTTTTTCAGCAGAAATAAACATGTTTCTGGAAGTTTGGTCATCCCCATGTAAGTTATGGGGCAGTTACAGTACACTTTTCAAAACGTGTTTTTCAGCCCGAAATAAACGCGTTTTTTCAGACAACTGAATCCGTATGTAACTGCAAGGCTCAGAAGAGCCCACACACTCTGCTCTTAACCGCAGTGTGCAGAAAGTGTCAAAACGTGTTTTTCAGCAAAAATAAACATGTTTCTGCAAGTTTGGTCAACCCCATGTAAGTTATGGGGCAGTAACAGCACATTTTTCAAAACGTGTTTTTCAGCCCGAAATAAACGCGTTTTTTCAGACAACTGAATCCCTATGTAACTGCAAGGCTCAGAAGAGCCCACACACTCTGCTCTTAACCCCAGTGTGCAGAAAGTGTCAAAACGTGTTTTTCAGCAGAAATAAACATGTTTCTGCAAGTTTGGTCATCCCCATGTAAGTTATGGGGCAGTTACAGGGACAGTTAAAGTAACTTTTCAAAACCTGTTTTTCAGCCCGAAATAAACGCGTTTTTTCAGACAACTGAATCCGTATGTAACTGCAAGGCTCAGAAGAGCCCACACAAACTGCTCTTAACCCCAGTGTGCAGAATGTGTCAAAACGTGTTTTTCAGCAGACATAAACATGTTTCTGCAAGTTTGGTCATCCCCATGTAAGTTATGGGGCAGTTACAGTACACTTTTCAAAACATGTTTTTCAGCCCGAAATAAACGCGTTTTTTCAGACAACTGAATCCTTATGTAACTGCAAGGCTCAGAAGAGCCCACACACTCTGCTCTTAGCCCCAGTGTGCAGAAAGTGTCAAAACGTGCTTTTCAGCAGAAATAAACATGTTTCTGCAAGTTTGGTCAACCCCATGTCAGTTATGGGGCAGTAACAGCACTTTTTTCAAAACGTGTTTTTCAGCCCGAAATAAACGCGTTTTTTCAGACAACTGAATCCCTATGTAACTGCAAGGCTCAGAAGAGCCCACACACACTGCTCTTAACCCCAGTGTGCAGAAAGTGTCAAAACGTGTTTTTCAGCAGACATAAACATGTTTCTGCAAGTTTGGTCAAACCCATGTAAGTTATGGGGCAGTTATAGTACACTTTTCAAAACGTGTTTTTCAGCCCGAAATAAACGCGTTTTTTCAGACAACTGAATCCCTATGTAACTGCAAGCTCAGAAGAGCCCACACACTCAGCTCTTAACCCCAGTGTGCAGAAAGTGTCAAAACATGTTTTTCAGCAGAAATAAACATGTTTCTGCAAGTTTGGTCAACCCCATGTAAGTTATTGGACAGTAACAGCACTTTTTTCAAAACGTGTTTTTCAGCCCGAAATAAACGCGTTTTTTCAGACAACTGAATGCCTATGTAACTGCAAGGCTCAGAAGAGCCCAGACACTCTGCTCTTAACCCCAGTGTGCAGAAAGTGTCAAAACGTGTTTTTCAGCAGAAATAAACATGTTTCTGCAAGTTTGGTCATCCCCATGTAAGTTATGGGGCAGTTACAGTACACTTTTCAAAACGTGTTTTTCAGCCCGAAATAAACGCGTTTTTTCAGACAACTGAATCCTTATGTAACTGCAAGGCTCAGAAGAGCCCACACACTCTGCTCTTAGCCTCAGTGTGCAGAAAGTGTCAAAACGTGCTTTTCAGCAGAAATAAACATGTTTCTGCAAGTTTGGTCAACCCCATGTCAGTTATGGGGCAGTAAAAGCACTTTTTTCAAAACGTGTTTTTCAGCCCGAAATAAACGCGTTTTTTCAGACAACTGAATCCCTATGTAACTGCAAGGCTCAGAAGAGCCCACACACACTGCTCTTAACCCCAGTGTGCAGAAAGTGTCAAAACGTGTTTTTCAGCAGACATAAACATGTTTCTGCAAGTTTGGTCAAACCCATGTAAGTTATGGGGCAGTTATAGTACACTTTTCAAAACGTGTTTTTCAGCCCGAAATAAACGCGTTTTTTCAGACAACTGAATCCCTATGTAACTGCAAGCTCAGAAGAGCCCACACACTCAGCTCTTAACCCCAGTGTGCAGAAAGTGTCAAAACATGTTTTTCAGCAGAAATAAACATGTTTCTGCAAGTTTGGTCAACCCCATGTAAGTTATTGGACAGTAACAGCACTTTTTTCAAAACGTGTTTTTCAGCCCGAAATAAACGCGTTTTTCAGACAACTGAATGCCTATGTAACTGCAAGGCTCAGAAGAGCCCACACACTCTGCTCTTAACCCCAGTGTGCAGAAAGTGTCAAAACATGTTTTTCAGCAGAAATAAACATGTTTCTGCAAGTTTGGTCAACCCCATGTAAGTTATGGGGCAGTAACAGCACTTTTTTCAAAACG